>NW_011645796.1:67796-87573 GCF_000223845.1 Gregarina niphandrodes | reverse complement strand
GGAGTTGGGCGCGTTGCAGTCGTTCCCGGTGCGCTGCCGGAAGTCTGGCAAGCCAGTGCGGTGTCGTCGTCTCCGGTTCCGCTTGCGGCGCGGTTCGGAACAAAAGTTTGAGGTCCCGTTTGAGGTCATGAAGTGCGTGGCATCCGGCTGCGACGGCGCTTTCCGCACGACGTGGCACCGCAGGTTCCTCCTTGGTTTTAGCACGCGGTTTACTACGTCGGCCGAGATCCTCCGACGCACTTGTTTCCAGGCGCCGTCCATTTGCGTCCAACAAGCGATCCTGTGTCTCAAGTCCCGTCAATACGAAGGTGGCATAGCGCTTCAAAAAGCCCGCCGCAGCAATCTCCGAGTCATGCAAAGCATCTTCCGCCGGCAAGGTCGGTTCCAAACTCGTCCATAGCGACTCAAATAATGGCTGTAGACACGGCTCCTGTGTCACAAACAAACGTTGCAAATCACGTACACACACGGCAGGTTCCGTACCACCCAGCGCGGCTCGCGCATTCGCCATTCCGCTACACTGGAAACGGTAAAAGGCCGACGCGATCCGATCCAGAATCCTGGGCCCGCGCACCAACAATGCCAGCCTCTCCGGCGTCAAGTCGAGAATTGAATGAAGAAAACTCCGGTCCACTTGCGACGGCAACCGGCGCAACGAAAAACGCAACACCGGACGCGCCCCCGGTCCCAACTTCTCCGCACATAAACAAGACCACATCTGCTGCAACTCCTCTCGCACTGCACCCCATATCCAAGCGGTTAACTGTGCACGCAAATGTTGCCACTGACATGCCAATGGATGCAATACATCGAAGAACGGAGACAAGTGCGTCAACGTCTGCCATAACGCACAAATCACCGCAGGCCTAGCACTCACCACCACCACCTCATACGGCTCCGGCAACCCTGCCAGGGTGTCCAAACCCTCCTCCAGATTACGCCGCACAGTCGGACCCAACTCGTCCAACACTGCACGAATCGCCGCCTGACCGAAAGGTAACACACAACAATCCTCCACGCCAAACTGGTACGGAATCTCTCGCACCGACGTCGGCAAATTCGTCGACTCAGATGCTAAGTCACTCAACACACCCACCAACGCCTTCGCTTCCTCGATCGACTTGTTCCGGAAATCCGCAGCCAACGACACCGTCCCGTTCCGCGCCTTCAACGCAAAGAACAAATGGCCCAACAAATCACGCGCCTGCGCCTTCCGCTCCTCGAACCAATGCGTGATCCTGCAACGAAACCGGTGTCCCCCCCAATTGTAGTCCCGTGCCCCCAATCGTGGTCCCGTGCCCCCAATCGTGGTCCCGTGCCCCCAATCGTGGTCCCGGTCTTATTTCGGTCCCGATCCCCGGTGGTGGGTCAGATCCGGTTTAATGGGTGAATAATCTAGATTCCGGATTAGTGGTAGATTGGCGTACCTGGTCTGCGCATCTGGGTTAGGTGTGGATGGCGCAACTCCCTGGAACTCGCCGGGCGCGGTCTTACCCTGCCAGGCTGTATGAATCTGGGCAACTGCTTGATGCAGCAATTTGCTGCTAGGCTCGGTACCAGGGAGCGGGATGCTGAGTCCTTCACTCCGAAGTAGTTCCTTAGCACTGGCGGCAGCCTCGGTCTGTGTCCGTTCGAAAAGGGTCATCATCACGTTGAACAATATATCTAGATGAGAAAATTTATTTGGGCCGAATCCAGTAGCTCCAAGCAAAAGCACGTTTTCATACACGCGTTTTCGACACGCTTTCAATGATGGCACATGCACACGACAATAAGTCCTCTCACTCTCAGCCGTCGGAATCGGCAACGCAACCATTGGCTCATTCGAACCAGGCTCTGTCAATAATCCCGCATAGACCAACTTCAAGTGACACTGCACTGCCAACGCACCACCCGCCATCATGCTCTCCAAATAATGCGCATCCGTCCCACCCAATGCTCCAGGCTCATCATAATACAACGCTCGCCGCCCAGTCCCACTACAAACGCATCGAAACAACATCTCAGCCAAGATCCCCAACAGCATTTCCAACTCCTGTTCCGCATGTTCCGCACTCGTCAATGGTTCCACGCGCAACACGTAGTCCAACGGGTCCGGCAGCCGCTCCGTGCTCCGCCTCAGACCCGACCGCGGACCTGACCGCGGCCCCGGTGGCGACCCAGCCGGACCTGACCGCGGCGCTGGTGGTGAGTCACCCTTGCCCGACGAGTCACCCTTGCCCGACGAGTCACCCTTGCCCGACGAGTCACCCTTGCCCGACGAGTCACCCCTTCCTGCATCGCCTTTGACCACTCCCTCCTCGCTCTTGGCCGAGTCGCTTCGGGTCTCTGAGCCGTGTCTTGACGAATTCTCGCCGGGTTCACCCTTAATGGGTTCCTCGACGGCCATTGAGGGTTCAGGTTCAGGTCGCGACTCGGGTTTGGACTCCGGTTCCGATTTGGACTCCGGTCGGGGTTGGGACCTGGGTGTGCTGGCGCCCCAGTAGTAGCGTGATTTGCGGCAGCTGGATTCGTCCACTTCGAGTGGTGCGTCGCGGAACTCAGGGCGCGCGAGTTCAAGAAGGTAGGACGGGTTGAGGTAGGTGAGGGCAGCGTAGACGAGGATAGCGCGGGTCATAAGCAGACAGGCTTCGGCCCCAGGGGCGAAGACGAGCGGCAGCTCGTCCGGGATGGCGGAACCAGTGAGACCTTGTTCGAGTTCGAGAAGGTAGTGATAGTTATAGAAGCAGGTACACGTGGCAAGTGCGTCGAAAGGCCAGAGCACGTCTTTGGCGCGCATTAGTCGCAGCTTCTCCGACGCGTGCAGCCTCGCCACAAACTGGTTCGCAGCCTCCGCACGTTGTAGAAAGTGTGCGATCAAAGACTCTGCCGCACGAGCACTCGCCGCCGGGCGACACGCACTCAACGTCGCTCGTGAACGCAACATCAGAAAAGGCTCCAGGCATCGCACCACACCACACACATCTGCCAACGCAACAGCGTGCTGCGCTTGGTAGGGAACGACTTGAGCAAATAAACGCTCCCACAAACACGTCCGCCGTAAACGCCGACCCAATTCCGCTCGCAAGGCACCCACCGTCCGTGGCCGTCGGTAGTCGAAAGGGTAGCTGAAACTGCCCAGGAACCCAACCAAGGTGCCCGCCTGTGCACGCAGAGGAGGCACTGGTGCCCGTGCTAGACTCGGAACACCCGGCCAACGAATTGTCGGTGCACCGCCATTGCCCCCATTAACCCAGTCCCACAAATCCGCTAACTCCAGAGATCCACGGACCGTCTCCAACAAGGCCGCCTCGAAAACCGCCTCGCCCGGCGCACTCTCCAAGACCTGGGCAACTACCAAATCCGTCAGACTTAGATAATCACCGAAACCATATGGACGCGACCGAACACCCTGCAGACGTCCTCCGACCGCAGACTCACAATCGCCCAAATTCAACCAAGCCGCCAGACAGTGTATTTCCAACGCCGACAAACCCGACCCGTTCAGGATGTACACTGGTACCACCACGTCGCCAGGAGGTGTATGCTCCGCCATCGCCTCAGCCAACGCTGTCCACCGCGTCCACCCACCTACTGACACGAAACTCGGCGTGTCCTCCACCGAGTCACCCGGCAAGCACAGCCAAGCCACCGCACGTGCGGCACTGAACGGGCGAACCTGTGGCGCATAAGACGAAGGAAGGTGCTGCGAACAAATCGACGCAATCAACCCCTCGTCTCTGTAACGCGTCCAGTTCGTCTCCTCAGACTCCCCGGACTCCGCCTTCACCCCTTCCGCGGCCTGAGCTGCATCGAGGTGCTCACTCGCCGACAAGTCGACTTTCTGGAAGTACTCCTGGATCGCACTCGATGGCAACAATGCCTCGCCGCTGCTCGTCAGGAAACGCTTGCGGAAGGCCTCCTTGTAACTGCCGATCAGCGGCCTGTGTCCGTGAGCCAACGACAGGTTCACGTTTGCACTCCGCACGTCCGAGGGCGACAAAAGAATCGACAACGCGCGACCGCCGGAGGCGAGCGCGGGACCGCCAGGGATGGGCGTCGGACCGATGGGGGCGGGACCTGGCTGCACCGGGTTGCAGGCATCGAATATTGCGCGGCCTCGCGCAAAAAAGGTGTCAGGTATGGAGTGCAGCGTGTAGTGGTAACGTTGCGGACCGAGGTTCGGGTCCGGTTTCCAGGCCGCCAAGAGAGGCAGACTGGTAGTCATCTAATATCCGTCAAAGAGGCTCCAGTAACGAGGCTAAAACATTAATTTTAGACCGGGGGGGCTTACAATGTCAGCAGCGGCTGCAATTCGATATCACCTTCCACTGTAAATTCACTGGCTATGAAACTGAATTCCTCCGCCGATAGTCTGTCCCCCACGGTTGTCAAAATTCGGCAGAGCCTTTTCCAAGTCGTCGTCGGACGCTGAATACCCCCCTCCGTAATGCCCAGCGCGTCCACCAGACGCAAAAAAGTGTGCACCGTATCCTCCGGGTGCAGAGCAATGTTCTTATGCCAGTCAACGAAGTTCTCGCGACTCACCACCTCGCCACACACACCACGTAGCGACTGAACGTCGGCTGCCGACGGCGAGCCCCCCAGCGCTGTCGAGATTTTGGCTGCCTGTTCAGGCGAGACTGGAAACTTGTCCAAGTGAGGCTTGGTAACCTTTAGCGGGTCCTCGTCATCCTAAAGACGTCTCAACATCCATCAGCGATCCTCGTGTCCTTACAAATCTGCTATTCATCTGTTTTCTAACCTGGAATATCCATCGCACACGCGTGTGCGCGCTCTCAAAATCAAAGAACGGCGCAGTAAAGAGTGCAACGGCTAAAATCGTCCTCTAGCTTGTCTCGGTCTAGCGTAGATGCGGCAGATCTACAGCACGCACTCGGCCAAGAGCTCGTTGTAGGATTTTGACAGATGCTCGGGAATATTATTGGGAAGGAAGCTGTTGCCATTTGGCGCGCCATTGGGCACATCAATGGACCCGTCCACGGAAATGTCTTTTGCGACTAGTTGGAAGAAGGTGCGATATCCGACAACTCCGTTGGTGATGACAATGAATCTTCTCTTTGCGTTGGTGGCTAGGATTTTGATGGCCGCGAGCTCACTCCAGGTGATGTGGTGCGGGAATATGATGAGAGTGACGGCTCCGTCGGCCGGTTTCTTGTTCGCGGTGTTGTTGGGTGTATTTTGTCGGAGGCTGGATACGCAGAATTGGTCGTGGGCGCCTTTGCTTTTGGAGAGGCTGCTGAGGAAGTTGCGTTTGCCGTCTATGATTGCTTCCAGAATGTCCACGGAGAGCGGGGAGTAGCCGCTGTGAACGTAGGCTGTGCTTTTATCTGGTCGCGCATGTTCCCTTGTGAGTTTCCGGCAGTCTTCGGCGAGGCTGTGGGGGTAAAGCACGCCGCAGGCCTCGATATCCCTCCAGATCTTGGCGACTTCGATGCCGTGCACCGCGACGAGGGCGGAGATAATAGCCCTCACTTTGGAGGCGTCGAGGTCTGAGCGTTTGTTCAGGATAAGGAGGACGGTGAGTCGTAGCACATCGAAGATGGGGACAGAGCGCCAGGCGAGGTTGGCGATGATTTCGGCGATGGCCGAGAAGGAGCTGGACGAGTGCAGGATGTCGTCTTCCACGCGGAGGAGCGTGTAGAACGCGGGATGGCGGTTGACCTCCTGGATGAGTCGGGTGACGAGCATTGTGTGGATCGACAGCCACTTCTCATCCTCCTCTTGCGTCTTGATTTGCGCGATCATCGAGTGTAATTCGTCCACCGATTGCGTCGACAAATTACGTTGCCCCGCCTGCGTCTGGATCCGCACTGCCTCGTTGTGCAGCACCTGCCCCAGTTCCGTGGCCATGAGGCCGCGGATTTTGGCGAAGTGCCGGTCTTCCGGCGAGCCGAGAATCAACGTCTCGTGCGACTTATCCGTCGCCACCCGGCCGGCGGCTGCCTTGGTTTTGTCGGTGCCGGGCTTGATCTCGGAGAGTGGTATCTCGAGGTGTCGCAGGCCTGAAATGCCCCAGTACATGTCGAGCATGGCTTCGTACGTGAACGGCGTAACGAAGGGACTGATCCAGTCGACATCTCGAGACATGATAATTATCGAACGAATCACGGTCGGGATGGCGGAACCGTCGGGTGCGAGGGCTGTCGTGGGCTGCGGGTAGCTCGTGACCTCGGGGAGCCGGATTGTGAAAGAAGACTGCATGACGCGCTTCGCGAGCCCGTCGTCCCGGGTCGGGTGCGAAACGAACTCGCGGTCCTTGGCGACCAGCTCCGACGACTCCGCGATGCAGCGGTTGAGGATTTCATTGGGTAGCAGCTGGTAAGTTTCCGGCACTGCGCCGCCCCCGTTCGCTGCCCCCCCGCTCTCGTCGGCGGCGCCCCCGTTGGCTGCGCTCTCGTTAGGCGCACCCTTTCTGCGGAGGGTGGCGTTGGCGAAGGCGTGTAGCGCGGCGACGGCTGCGGTGGGTGGGTGTTCGTCAGTGTGTGCGACGACCTGAAGTGAGTCTTGCAGGTGATGTTGTATTTGTTGGGCGACGTGTACGGCATCGCGTCCGATACCGATGATGGGGAGAGTGGCAGCGAGTTGGCAGCGGGACATGAGTTGTTGTGTAGCGATCTGGAGGTGTTTGAGGGCGGCGAGGTCTCCGCGTAGTTTGAGGTCTAGGTAGCTGGCGGGGTTGCAAAGCGAGAAGGCGGCACCGCCGTCTGGGGTGGCGTCGAGTGGGTAGAGGAAGACGTCGCAGTCGCAGAGGACGACGCGCAACCTGCCCTCATGGATGGTGAGCGCGTTCTTGTCTGCGGGCACTTCCTGCCAGGTGTCAGCGCAGTTAAGGTTGGCTCGGACTGTAATTAAAATCTGCGAAACCACGCCGCTTCGCCGTCGTGGGAAATTCACTAAGACAACTTTGACCTTGGCGCCGCCCGCCTTGGGCCCGGCCTTGGCGCCGCCAGACTTCGGCCCCGTGGGCGCGCGCTCGCCGGTGCGCTCGGTCACCGCCGCGCTGATCAACTGACTTATTCGCTCCCCAGTCGCCAACGTCGGACCCATGAAAATCACCAACGTCACGTCCGCCAGTGCTTCCTCCTCCGCGCCCGCAGCCGCCGACAATATCGCCGGGTCGAACGTCGACAACCGGTACCAACAGTCAAACTGATGCTCCTTCAAATACCGGCTATCTATGTAGCTACTCAACGGCTTTATTAAACCGTCATCCAGTATCAAATAACGCTTCTCATCGCCGCCCAATATACTCTGCAACCAAAGCTTTGCAAACACGTGTGGGGGCTGCAAATAGGTGTGCGCGACAAACACGCGCGCGCAAACACGCATATGCTGACGCAGAGGGTGACTAATTATTACATTAAATATCCGGTTTAATGACGATAAAGCAGCATTGGTTACGGTGGTTTTCATAATCGGTATATATTGGTCAAGAATAATCCCCGATGCCACCCGACTTGCTCACGTCAATTTCATGCAGACGACAACGAGAAACACGAGAAATGACAGCTAGCGGCAAGGGGCCCCAGGAGGAAGGAGGGGCCGGAGGAAGGAGCTAGAGGCAAAGGGAGGGGGGGCGAGCGAAGGATGCAGTGTAAACGGGGTTAAGGATGTCAGGCAGCAGGGGGGTAGTCCGAGAAAGCGAATCAGTGGGGCGAAAGAGTTGGCGGTGTGAAGAATCGTTCTTCTTCGCTGTGGATGGGGCTGCGACTTGCTGCGCCGTTTTCGGATTGCTCGTCTTCGGCTTCATCCTCCGCGTCGTCCTCTCGCACGAGGCCGATGACGCTGGGGCTGTATTCCCACTCCACTGCTTTGGGTGAGGCGGCTCGAAGATATTGTTTGGTCGCAGGGCGGGACTTCTGGGTGGCGCCAGCTTGCTGGAGCAGGGTAAGTAGTTGGATGATTTCCGAGCTGTTTTTGAGATGGTGTTCGCCGACCTCGTCGGTGAACGGGGTGGGAATGGCAACCGTCAGGGCCTGCGGGACCATGGACCACACAATGTGGATGAGTTGTTCGCCTCCGATACAGAGTACGTCCGTGGCGTCTCCGAATAAGTCCTGGTCGCGGCCACCACGTCGGGTCTCGCGCTCGCGGCTCCCTCCGCGTTCTCGGCTCCCTCCGCGTTCTCGGCTCCCTCCGCGTTCTCGGCTCCCATCTCGCTGCCTGCTGGAGTGTCTTCTGATTACGGGCTTGTCCCGAGCGTTTGAAACGTCCGCTGCGGTAGTCAACTTGGTTAGTTCTCGCCCTCCGCATACATCCTCCCCGGGTGACGGCTTGGTCTCCACAGGAGACGGTTTGGCTTTCGTGGAGTTGTCTGGTTGATTAGTGGCATCGGTAGTGGTAGGGGGAATGAGTAGAATGGTGTTTTGGATCTTGGCTTTCGTGTTGTCGGGAGACCGCTTTCTGGTGACTAGAGCTCTGATGCCATCCTCGATGGCGACGCGCCTTTGCTTGTGGTTGACGATGACCCGCACGCTTCGTTGCGAAGAGTCAACTTTCAGGTTCGGGTCGCGAGAGAGAACACCGGACTGAAGTTGCGCCATGAGCTCCCTTAGTGTTTTTCCGCTCAGGTGTGTATAGTTGTGTACATGGAAAGACGCACTCGTTTCGGACTCTGAGATGAAGCTTCCTGGAGTCCTGTCCCTGTAGTACTGCATCAACTCCAGCACAGGAGTCAGCTTCTGATGCGCGTCCTTTCTACCTATGTCTCCGCAAATCCATGAGAAATTGTATTCATCAAGATCCTTGCGGTAGTGACCATTGTCGCAGTCCACAAGCAAATTCCCTTGACCGATCACGTCTCCCATTGCGCGCACGCCCAACTGCGTCGTCAGATACAAATCGATGTTTGTATTATCCCAATCCAACACTGTCTGAGGAACCAACAGACGGTTCGCTGCCGTCAGCTCAGGGGGACCCAAGATGCCCTGCACCCCGCAAATCACGATTTTACGTTCGTGGGGCAAACGCAAGAATTTTTCAGCTATCGCCTTCGGAGAATCCATTCTACAACTCCCTTCAAACGATTCTGCCCGGCGAATACGAGGCATAACCACCTGCCGGAGGTTATCCAGCCAAAGTTGACTGGGATATTGGCTCATTATATGCTTAACGTAGTTTACCAGCTTAAAGCCACCGTGGACTTCGCCGCCAACGGCGCATTTTTTACCGGGCACACACGTGTGCTCCAACGAGGGAGCGCGTCGTTGCTTGTTTTTGTTTTTGTTGTAAACATGTTCAACCTTTTGACATAGATCCTCTTCGCTGAAGGGATTGAACGTTAAGAAAACACCTCGAAATATTGAGGCGGTGTAGGTAGACTCTCCTAAAAGGATAGATCCAACAAATTCTTTCCCATCATCGCTGTCTGCTGTCCGATCATCGCTGTCTGCTGTCCGATCATTATCTACTATCTTTTGGTCATCTTTTCGTTTTCGATCTATGGTGTTGGCGTCAATGTATCTGGTTACAAGATGAGTGTTCCCATTATTAAAAGGTTCGCCAATGAGGAGCAGATCGAATAGATAGTCTTCAATATCTTCTGTTCTCTCGATGATCCTAACACAGATGCGTTCTGGCCCGAATTTGACGGTTAATCTTGCAATGGACGTTAATGTTTGTTCATTGAGATCTCGTAAATAATAAAGTGGTAAATCAGTACCGAACGTTTGTTGTCTGGGTATGTGCAGATTGTAACTAAACACGACGCCGCTTTCTAGCAGCATACCTATGGCCGTTAATCGTTTCCTTAGTGCTTCAAAACTAACTAAACTATTCTCGATAGATAGAATCCTCAGCCCATCCACATGTTCCTTGGAGGTTGTTACCATGGTTGGGTACGTCATATTTCTGGGAGTATATGTTATGACAATAAGATCAATCCGGCGACCATTTGATTGTGTAGATCTTGGAATGAGGGTGTCTGATGAATGAATTCCGAGGACGTCGGTTATACAGGCCCTGAATTCATTTTTAACTTGGAAATTATTGAACACAAGGACATCTGAGTAAAGAAGTGAATCCAATAATGTCTTTCTAAACGGGATGATACCCATGAGCTCGTACGGTGGAAAAAACAAACCAATATTATACACAACGTTTATATCTCCGCAATAATTCTTCAACATAGCAGGTAAAAGGAAGAAATTCGGATATAATATCAACACCACAACATCACTCCCAATATCCTGACCACTAACCACATCTCCCTGACCACTAACCAAATCTCCTCGTTCATAACCTTGCTTCGCACACTCCTCCATGTGCTTAACTATACAATCATAATACACACGATTCAACTTCTCATACTGCACCAATTGATCATCATCCACAACGTCATCTATACATGACGGCGTATTGTACGAACAAAGAACCAACAAATTACGACTCAACGGATCCATATTATCCACCACATCCCAAGTCCTCACTGGAGAACTAACCTCCAGCACCCACTTATTTGCTGACTCACCACTCCCGACATACGTCTTAGGCAAAGGCTCAGCTACCACTCTCACGTCATGGTCCCGGAAACAATCCACAAACGGACCAATCTCTAAAGGTGCAACCTCCTATACAACCAACCGACCAACCAAAATATTAACGACAAAGATCTACCCAATGTAGAGATCCTCCCTGGTGTAGACCCCCTCCCCTCCCCTCCCTGGCAGTAGCCCATCCTCTTACGGTCCACGTTGGCCAAGTGCCTAGTAACTATTAGAATATGCATATCGACCTGGTCGATGAAAAACAAAGATCAAAAAACAAAACAACAAGACCAAATCCATGTCCCATCATTCCATCAGGTCTTCCCTCACCTCAGCATCCGTAGCCTGCATCCCAGCGTCCACAAGAGCCTTTAATAGAGGAGACCCAAAGGCCACAGACGGTGGCAGGTAACCGTAGGTCTCCGGTAACGTTTCGGGTTTGGAAGCAAGTAAAATTCCAGCACACGCTGAAGCATATCCCGCAAAGACGTAATTCTCTACACCAAGCCATCGCCATTTGAGATGGACGGAACCCACCACCTCTCCGCTCTTGCGTACTTCTTTGAGTGCGCAATGATTCCTAGTATCTTCAGACACAGACGTTTCTCCTTTGGAATCGTCCTCGTCCGCCTCCGCGTCCATCGTAGCCGCGTCAACTGTGGCTTCCGTTGTAGTGCCGGTCGTCTGAGGCACTACGGCCATACCGAGCGCCCCTTCGACCCGCGACTCGTCTTCGACCCGCGCCTCGTCTTCGACCCGCGCCTCTTCGAATTGAGGACTCTTCTCCGGGGAGTCAGTTTCTGAGGAAGTCAGCTGAATAAAATCCGCTTTCAGATGACAGAACATAAAGCTCCGTTCATCCGTTCCAGGCCCGGACCCGACGGTGGGCAGTAACAAGGATCGGATTTGGGGGGGGAGGAGGAAGCCGATCCAAACGGAGAAGAAGCCGAACCACATGAGTGCACCGCAGCACAAAGCCCAGAAGTAGTTTCTGCGGCTTTCACCTCCATAGTATTTGAGCGATCGGCCGTATCTGTATCCCTGGAGTTCATTGGACCAGTGCACATATTTGCACATTAAGTTGGACATGACGTACTTTGCGCAATACTCGTTTCCCCCAACGTGTCGTGGCAGGATCAAGATGCTCTTGTCGGTTGCGCTGCCGTTTGGCAGAGAGTTGCAGATGGCAAAGGGATCCAAGTACCAACGCAGAGTGTTTTTAAAACCCAATGTTCTGATCATCTCCATTGCGGATCTAGCCGTTCCCCCGCTAACCATCGGAGTACTCTGACTGAAGGTATGCGTGACCGTATCAAGCGCGTCAAGCCCTCCCCAGGCCTCCACAATCTTGTTGGACGCACAAACTTCCGACAGTTGCGCCATCATTAAGTCATTGGGCAGAAAATCAAAGCCGCAACATGAGACGAACTTGAGATTCTTCTCCTTTATCTCTGTTCCGTACTTGACTGCGATGCTCTGGACCCAAGTTAATTCCGCAGTGATATCAATGTAGTGGGTGCTTGACGAAATACATGCCTGCACAATCCGTTCACCAAATAAGCTGTAGGGGCCAGAATATGAGACTAGCACACGCGTGTTTGTACATAATTTTTCTAAGCGCATATCATTCTCTTCTAGCGTAGCCGTCACTACATCCGGTCTTGGCGCTGTGGGATATTGCGCGCAGAGGCCTTCGACGATCCTCTGCATCTCCGGCTCATTCCTGCCCGCGAACGCAAACCGGAGAGGCGTCTGGCCTTTTTCGATCCTGAGCGCATTTTGCTTGAAGCAGCACTCGGCCCCGAAGCGGCCAGTGTAGCCAGTAACGCCCCAGATACTGACGTCGTAATTTCTGTGGGACATTTTAACGGGTCTACGGAAATAAAAAGAAAAGATGAAGAAAATCAGCTGCCGCACAACGCGCCGCGCAGCCTGGTGCGACGGTGCAGGTGCGGGCAGGTGCGTTACAGCCTGGCAATGTCGCCTGTCGCCCCAAACTGCGTATTAACGCGTGCGTATTAATGCTCACGAGCGGCGCCCGCAGCGTCCTTGACGGCATCGGCAGTTCGCTCGCGTGTTTGGACTATCTCTTTTTGAACCTCCTTAGCCATTTGGGTGGCTTTCTCCACAGCATCTGCCACTCCCGCGCTGGCTCCGGCAAACATGGCTCCCGCTGCGGCTCCACCCGGTGTGGCTCCTGCTCCCGCTCCTGTTGCGCCCGTGTCCTCTCGGGGTGAGGTCACGTCACCTCGGGGTGTGCCTTGCCCTCGGGGTGTCCCGCGGATGACTTTAACCATGTTTTTAGTGCTAGTTGCGGAGCGGTTGGTGGAGATTTTGCTGCGGTGGCTTTTGGTTGGTGTAAGTATGCCGCCTGACTCGCTAGGCTGGAGATTGTGTAGGGGCAGGCTGGAGAGTTCCGAGGGTCTAGAGATCTGGGAGGGTCTGCCGGAGTTGATGCCTTCGTCTATGCGTTCAGTCCCTTCAATGTTGAAAGTAGGGTTGTAGCGCTTCAGGTACTCTTCCTGTACGTGTTCGAGAGACTTGGCGTCGACCTCACCGGTTTCCTGGTTGATGGGCACGGGTACCTTCTTTTGGTCGAAAGGCGCGTTCAGCTGGCTGATGGGGTCTCCGCATGTCCAGTGCAGCTTGTTGATGTCTTTGACGCCACGTTGCGTGACCACCTGTACGGGCCCACCTATGTTTTTGAACCGGATCCCGCGCAACCCGGGATTGTCGATCTCCACAATCGGTTCCATCGACGTCGCATACGCCGCGTTCGGGTCGTATGCGAAGTCCGCCTCCGGTACTCTCACCGACCGGTCCACTGCACGGTACCTGTCCGAAGGCGAAGGCGCTGCCGGACTAATGGCCGATGGCGAGTTGCTCTGGACATAGAACCCGTCACGGATCAGCATGTCCGGATCGTTCACTGTGTACGTGTTCCCAGATACGCGAGTCACCGCGTCCGACGGGCGCACCGAAGGCGGGTTTGAGACCACCGTGGCAGACCTCGGACTGGCACCTGGTGTTGGTCGCCCACCACCCGGAGTAGTTCCCAACATCACCGGCGGGAAATACGTCATGTCCGCACCCGTCGCCTGCTGACCCACGGGAGATGGACCATCTGCGGCCAAGAGCTGCTTCGCCCTTTGCTGCTGCGCTGCCAACGACATACCAGGACTGGCCGCCCCTGGCCGAACACCTGACCTAGGACTTCCCGCCAACGGAGATTGCCCGAAAGGAGACTGGCCGTAGGGAGACTGTCCGTATGGAGGCTGGCCATACCCGGCTTGACCATAACCGGGCTGCCCATAACCGGGCTGCCCATAACCAGGCTGGCCGAAGGGGGGCATGCCTGGCTGGGCTTGCAGTTGCATAGCCGCCCGGACCTCTGGCGGGATATTCGGCATTTGATGGTAAGGCGCGGGTTGTGGTGGCTGCTCCACCGGCTCCTCGTGCACCACCAAACCAGTGTCCGGATCCACAGCAACCATAGAGACCTGGATCTCCGCTTCATATGGCAGCTCGATTGTCTTCTGGTCCTGCGGAATGATAATCGTGTGTACACCATCAGGACCGATGACGTCCCCGTTCGCGTCCCTCGGGAATTGGCCACCTGCATACTGGCCGCTAATAAACTGTCCTCCGAATTGGCCTCCAGCTCCAAATTGGCCTCCAGCTCCAAATTGGCCTCCAGCTCCGAATTGGCCGGCGGGGAAGCCGGGTTGGGCGGAGGTGCTGATGCCTGCGAACTGGCCGCCGGGTATCTGGCCGGCCGGCGTGCTCTGAGCGAACTGGGGCAATCCAGTGGTGCCTGGGGTCATGCCAGGGGTCATTCCTGGGGTCATGCCAGTGAGCAAACCCAAAGCTGCTTGATTGGCGGGCACATAGACGGGCGTACCGGCGGAGGGGTTGTCGAAGGTGTTGGCGGCATAAAGGTTGTTGTCAGCATCGACGTACCCTTGTCCATTGGCGGAAATTTGGTACGGTCTGTTTTGGAAGTCGAGGAAGGGCGAGCCGTCGGCGAAGAAGAGGGTGGATCCGTCAATGCCGAGTACGAGTGGTCTGCCGTCGGGTGAGGCGAGGTTCGTGCCCACACCGATGGCTTGGTAGCCCGGTGGTGTAGGAGGCAATTCGGAGTGCCGGGTGCCGGTGGCCTTGGGTAGCGCGACCCCCGGTTTGAAAGGCACTTCGATGACTTCCTCCACGTACTTGGGGACGACGAAGGGCAGTTCCTTCGTGACATGTTTGGGGATGGAGCGTTTGACGACCTTGGGCACTTCGATGATTTTATCTTGGACGATATGCTTGGTGCACTCGATATTCCGTTGTACAACAAATGGTTTTACGACAGGCACCAACTTGGGTGGCTTCTTCATAAACACATCCAGCGGCACCTCTACGTACTTGGTGCCCTGCGGTACCTCAATAATGTTGTCGTGGACCACACCCGTGTAAGTGTACTTGGGTATCTCAATCCTGCGGTCGCCACCTGTTGGGATCAACTTGTTCACTACGCCGCCTTTTACCACCTCCACGAAGTGGTGTTGATGCTGCACGTAGTCCACCTCGCAGCGCCGTTCCTCCGTCTTCTGCTTCGCAATAAAGTGCCTCTGTTCCCTCACGATCGGCTCCTGCTCGAACTGCTCTGGCACAGTGTCCATCAACTCCTCCGGCACCGGGACCGCACCGTAGCAAGTCATTGCAACGAAACGGCCGTCATCGCTCCGGTACTTGGCCGCCACCGCCGCGAATTGGTCGTCCGTTAAGAACTGCTCGCCGTGCGCATTCGTCGTCGGAATACGTGCAGCACGCATCGTCTCATTACGGATGTCCACTAACTGATGTCCAGGCTCCATCGTCACGTAACTGTTCGGTTCAAACAACACCGGTCCACGACCACCGCTCGGTACCGGGTCCGTTGGCAACGGGGGGTGGAGAGGAACTACGTCCCGTCCCGGCCTGGGTGAATGACCAGGAGCCGAGCCGGCTCTGACGGAGTGAGCTCCCATAGAACCGCGTCCTGCAGAGCCAAGCCCTTGGATTTCGTCCCGAGGACTCGACCACGCACCGTCAGATTCCAGCTCGTTGATAAGCGGCTTATTTATCCGCGCTCCGCCGTGGAGCACCTCCGCCGCCCCGATTCCTTCAAAGTCCTTACCAGGGCGACCCTTTGGCCCAATCGATACCTGTGCAGGTATCGAATCGTTGAAATGAGTGATGATATGTCGATTATTATCACTCATTCTGCATGCGACCCTGAGAAGGTGCAACCCGCAAGGTGTCACCTATCCTACCTGTTGGCCCACTCGAGCAACCTCCCCTATCCATTCCACGTAACCTCCCCCACTCAAGTGCCCTTCTTTCCTGCAAAGACGCCATTTTTGATGATAAATGTCGAGTTATGTAAGACCCCTACACCCGATGAAAATGAATTGTTGCAGGGTGAGCTGAGAAGCAACAGAGGGTTCATCCGAGATATCATCTTCAAATGCTTCGCTCCAGCTAACCTGTCCTGCTCGAGCACACTATACTTCCCGGGGTACGCCGACCGCGGAAGCTTTTTCGGCACCAGCCGAATCCGGTTCCCCTACAGCGTTAGAAATGTTGGTAAGTGTGTGCACACACGTGTGCGCGCAACATAAACGCGCGTACACGATGGCGTTGACCCCTACACTCGATGAAAATGTCATGCACAATTTTATCTCACGATGCTCCTGCGCATAACCATACATACTGACCATAATGACCATAATGACCATCCCCGACGTGATACGTATTGGCTTCAGCAAAGAACAGGATTCGCAACCAACGTTATAGCCTGATCTCATTTCTACCGTTGACGCTATTCTACCAGTTTAAGTAGGAGGTTCTCACATTTATTCCCCCATTTATTCCCTCATTTGTTCCCCCATTTATTCCCTCATAGTTGTAGTTCCCCCATAGTTGTAGTTCCCCCATTAATTCCCAGCTCTTCATGTTGTCTGTTTGATCAGTTACTTCTTTAATGTGTTTTACTTGGTGGTGGGTCTGTCCCAGTTATTTCCACAGTTTGTTATTGGCCCTTTGTTTACGTATCTGGCGCCGCTTGTATTCGTGGTGACGATGAGTGTGTTGAAGGAAGCGTTGGACGATTACAAGAGGTATTGTCGTGACCGGGAGTTGAATTCCCAGCTCTACGAATTATTAGTATACCCGCAGGATAGACAGGATCGTCGTCGAAGCCAGTTGCGACCAGACGATTTGGAGGAGGAGGTTCCGGAGGTTGCACAGTTCCGGGCAAGCGATATACGAGTAGGAGATGTATTACGGTTGCACACCGGTCAGCGCGTACCAGCGGATTGCATTTTGATAAAGACTTTTAATCCAGAAGGAACATGCTTTATCCGTACCGATCAATTGGATGGTGAGACGGATTGGAAGTTGAAACGAGCCTTGGGTGTGACCCAATCGCGTTCGATTAAAGAGATGGTCAACACGCGAGGCACAATCGATATCGAGGCACCCCGGAAAGACATCTACAACTTCCTGGGCACGTGCAGTATTGTACCGGCAACGGGTGAAGCTCCGACAGATAATATGACGAACAACTTATCGGGCGCCGTGTCGAGTAATGCACTATCTGGTGCGGTGTCTACCGTTCGAGAAGGTGAGCAAATTCGAGAACCTCTGTCAACGGACAACACATTGTGGACAAACGCAATTATGACATCCGGTCCTGTGTTGGCGTTGGTGATTTTCACGGGTGAGAATACGCGTGCGGCAAAACACCGCGGTGTGGCGGAGCCGAAGATTTCCGCTTTCGATTTGGACATTAATCGCATGTCCAAGTTACTGTGCGCTATCCTATGTCTGGCAGCATTTATACTGACGTTAGGCAAGCCTTTGAACCCGCTTAGTCCCGTTTATCTGGTCCGTTTCATCCTCTTACTCTCCTCTATCATTCCCATATCTCTACGTGTAAACTTTGATATCGCTAAGCTGGTGTACAGTTATTTCGTACATAATGATGGCGAGATTCCCGGGACAATTGTGCGTAACTCTACTCTGCCAGAGGAACTGGGCCGCATTGGAATCATTGTCTCTGATAAAACTGGCACACTGACTCAAAACAAAATGTCGCTCCAAAGCATTGTCTGCGCCAACAAAGTCTACAACGTCTGCGCCAACAGCGTCGCCATTGCCGTCAACTACGGCAAAACCCCCTACCGCAACAGGGACCGTAGCGAATACAGCAACGACCGTAGTCTTGAAACTGGAGGTGGTCGAGGTCTCGGCGCCGGTGGTCGAGGTCTCGGCGCCGGTGGTCGAGGTCTCGGCGCCGGTGGTCGAGGTCTCGGCGCCGGTGTGATCCCGATTTCGCAGCTGCCCTACAACGGTCCCGTGCTCAAGTTGAATCCCATGACGGATGCGGACTATTTTATGAACAGCGTGATGGCCATCAGTCTGTGTCATTCGGTGCTGCCTGCGTATGACTACGATACCAAGGCGGTCGTGTACGAGGCCTCTTCACCGGACGAGATGGCGATGGTCCAGTGGTGCGACCGGAACGGGATCAAACTGGCACACCGCGATCTGGCGACCATTACCATCGAACTGCCTCCTCTCGCCCACAGCGGCGGTCTAACTGCTGGGGGTTCCGCTAGTGTACCCCTTGGGGGTCCCGCAACGGGTAGCCAAGGTTATGCTGACAGTTCCCTAGGTCAAGGACGGCAGCTGGAGCGGTTGACTTGCGACATTTTGGAGACATTTGCGTTTAGTTCGAGTCGGAAACGTATGGGTATAATTCTGCGGGATCGGACGACAGGTCAAATTTTATATTTATTAAAAGGCGGTGAAGTAGCATTGTTGAAGTCGTTAGTTCAACGACCGCAGTGGTTGTTGGAAGAGTTGGAGAGTTTAAGCTCTAGCGGATTGCGGACGTTAGTGTATAGTTGGAAAGCATTAAGTGAGGAGGAGTATAGTTTGTTTCGTCGTCATTATGATGAGGCTCGGAATTCGTTGGTGGGACGTAATCAGAAGTGTCATGACGTGATTGACCGGTATTTGGAGTACGAGATGCAATTGGTAGGGTTGACTGGTGTTGAGGACGAGTTGCAGGTAGGTGTTGCTGATACGGTGGAGAGTTTATTACAGGCGGGTATCAAGATTTGGATGTTGACGGGTGACAAAGTGGACACGGCATTGTGTATTGCGACAAGTGCGGGACTACGTGGTCGTATGGATGTGTTTGTTAAAATCACTGGCGAGAACTGTGTATCATCAGCAGATGTCGCGCACCGTCTGCGACGTGTAGATCATGGTCATGAGTCAGAACATGTAGTGGTTTGTATTGATAACTTCGTGGTCAGTTTGTTACTCGACGACCGCGAGTTGGCTGCTCTCTTCATGCTTGTTACGGCGCAGGCGAAATCCGTACTATGCTGCCGCTGCTCGCCTAGTCAGAAGGCACAGGTCGTCGCACTCATCAAGAAGACCAGTCCTGGTCTGCGCATCGCCGCTGTTGGCGATGGTGGTAACGATGTGCCCATGATCCAAGCCGCACATTGCGGAATTGGCATTCTGGGCAAAGAAGGAAGACAAGCCTCTCTCGCTGCGGACTTTAGTATCAACCAGTTCCGCCATCTTAAACGTCTTATTCTTTGGCACGGTCGGCTAGCACAGTTACGCAGCACGAAACTCTCTGCCTTTATCATCCACCGCGGACTCGTTATTGGTGTTATTCAAATTTTCTTCAGCAGCGTCTTCTACTTCACTCCACTCGCCGTCTTCCAGGGATGGCTACAGGTCGGATACTCCACCTACTATACAATGCTCCCCGTGTTCTCTCTCGTTTACGACCAAGACGTACCACCACATGTCTGCTTCCTCTTCCCCGAACTTTACAAAACTGATGAAAACCGAACACTTAACGACCTCACCTTTGCTAAAATACTCTTCATGAGCATCTACCAAGGAGCTGCAATCATGGTCGGCGCACTCCTCCTCTTCGACGAACAACTCATCAACTTCGTTGCCATCGCCTTCACGGCACTCATCCTCCTCGAACTACTCAACGTAGCCACCGAAGTTCTCACCTGGCACCGCGCCATGGTCGTAGCAGAACTCGCCTCCGTTGCCCTCTACCTACTCTCCCTCGTCTGCCTGCCAGAATACTTCGACCTGACATTCGTATTCACCACCACCTTCTGGTACAAGGTCTCCGCTATCACTGTGCTGAGCTGGCTACCCGTACACTGCTACAAAGTAACCATACCCTTACACCCCCCCCACCTGGTGCTCCACCCCCC
>NW_011645796.1:60060-67647 GCF_000223845.1 Gregarina niphandrodes | reverse complement strand
CGTTTTCGGGATTTTGGGCTTCCCCCCCGCGTTTTCGGGATTTTGGGCTTCCCCTCCGACACCCCCAGACCAAACAAAGCCCAGGTGAGTTGACTACTGGCCGCACCCAGGAGCGGGGTTTCTAGTTGGTTCCCAATTGGTTCTTAATGACTCCTTGAAGCATGACTCCCCGAAACATGACTCCTTGAAGCATGACTCCTTGAAGCATGACTCCGTGGTGGACGCTCACGAGCTAGACGGTCCGTGTGCAGTGTCGGTGTGTCGCGCATGGGGTCGGGCGTAGGCCAGTCTTACTGTTCTTCGTGAATGTGGCGATTTGGCCTGATACAAGTCCTCAGGAACGTTGTTTCGTGTGCTGCGCGGATTGCAAAACGGAATGAACCCTCCCGAGGTGGCGACGCGGGTCTCCAATGAGTCGTCAGGTGGCAGTGTAACTTGGCTAACTTCCCAGATGAATATCTCAGGCTTTGCCGAATACTTTTGGAACACATGATTTGGCATATTCTTCAACAAACTCATTAAGTCTTCTTCATGCACCTCGGCAGCACTATCACTTATCAATAAATCTAAAAACGAACCATTGGCCACCCATCCGCTGAGTATTACGGAACGAAAAATTCCGTTTACTAGTGTTCCGCTGAGTATTGGTGTGAAGAGTTTTACTTTCGGCGCAAGTGAGAATAAATGCGCTCGTCTTGATGAGGTATTCATGATCGTCTTGTATAAGTATTTGGTCCCAAATAGCTAGTAGCACGTTGATGAGAGATGGATCCTGTTGAACTTCATACACATAGAGCAATAAGTGCCAGGAGAATGAGAAGAGTTCTAGTCCGAGATTGAATCGTCTGAGTTGTAGATTGAGTGTAGGTGTATATTGGTCAACGAATTTGAGTAATCGTTGGCATTCATGTCGAACCAATTTAAAACCTGATTCAAAACGAAGTATGTTATCCCTTTTGAATAGCCATTGATACATCATTTCTGATGCTTTTTTAGTATGTCCATAAGCTACGTATAGAAATAATGCTGCTATATAATTCATACCCTGACAGTAATCTGTAGGTTTAGGTGCTTTGAATAATGACGTTGCTAAAGTGTCTTCTAACTTCATTTGCATAAGTACATCGAACTGTGGAAATTGGGTAAAAGTACGACCTGTATCCTTACGAATCTCCTCCGGATTTCGTGTATAAGAACCTGCATGCAATTTACAACGCTCAAATGATGCCGGTGTAGGATAAATACCAGGATCACCCAATGCAGAACACCATATTATATCTCGAAACTCCTCATTCAGAATATCACCCCACTTCACCATGGAACGGATCGATTCCAATGCTCGCAAATTCATATACCATTCCTTGCACACGAATAAACATTTACGCCACTCAGATAAAGTCAGGTATGAACAGAACCGAGGACAAACAACCAACACGCCTCCATTATCTACAAACTAGGACTGGACTGGATTCCCGGAGACCCCTGCGACATGGTCACGGTCTTAGGCTTAATGCCTTAGGCTTAAGGTCTTAGGCTTAAGGTCTTAGGCTTAAGGTCTTAGGCTTAAGGTTAAGGGTTTAGGTCTTAGGCTTAAGGTTAAGGGTTTAGGTCTTACTGCCATTGTATCGCGCCATCTGATTCCTTCGGGCTGACGGTATACACGTTTCATATCTTACTACCGGTCTTGAACAGTCACATGCTGCCCTCATTTTATACAAAAACACGTCCCTGGACCCCGGCAGCCGGAGGATTAATTTGACGTAGGGCGGGGCTCACGCAGAACTCAGCTTTTTCGTCAACTTTTTCGATGTACGCATTCGGCGGGGACATCAGCCATGGCTTCCACTTCGGGATGGAAGTGTACTCTGATGTATGCATTACGAAATGTGGTAACTTGGACGGAGCTGGATGCATGGTAAGCTACCCGGATGTGTCTTCAAGCACCTGTGTACAAATTCTCGTGTGCGGAAACACGTGTATGGATATACGTGTATGTGTGCAAACTTCTGTGGAAACACGTGTGCGTCTTCCCACGTTCTTTATTAACGCAGATTAGTGTGGAACCGTCTATACACGACGACCCAGGCATTCAGATCCTGCTGGGGCCTCGCCAAGATGAATTTCGGATGTGGGCTCTGGTCCTCGGTCGCAAGATTCTGGCCAGGCTGGCGGGACGCAAAATGATTTTAATGCTCTCTATCAACGAAGAAACGGCAAAGGATATGAAGCTTCTCAAACTACTAGAAGCAGAGGTTGAGGAAAAAATGACGGAGACGAAAGTTCAAAGGATACTGAGGCCACAATCAGAGCCTCTGGTTCCCCCTCATCTTCTCTAGAAGCAGCTGTCTGTTGATAGCTGTCAATGAACGAGCGTCCGTGAGTAGTCGGGTATCACAGCTGTTAGAAGCAAGTTGCGTCAAGGATTTTTTTGATTTACTCAGGCACCAGTGCACCTGTACCAATTTACACGAGGCGACCATGCAACCTGGCAGCGAAAATGTTACGGCCGGCCGAGTATTCATGGATGCTTTGGTTCGGACTCTTGACGGACTCGGGGTAAGTGACCCGAAGCCATGGGGATACCCGCTCAGATTGTAGGACGGGCGGCGAGATCCGCAATTGTCAGTACGGGAGTTACCGTTTCGCGCGCAGTTTATCCGGTCAAGGAGTCCTGCCTACACGTGGTTTCGTCTTGGAGTCCCACGCAAGCTTCCAGAACGCAGCAGCGGCCGGAAGACATCTACCGGGCGGCGCAGTTTGGTGTAGAGCGCGGTTCGCAAGAAAATTCTCTGGAATATTAGGCGCAGCACAC
This sequence comes from Gregarina niphandrodes, assembly GCF_000223845.1. Taxonomy (NCBI): domain Eukaryota; phylum Apicomplexa; class Conoidasida; order Eugregarinorida; family Gregarinidae; genus Gregarina; species Gregarina niphandrodes. The sequence continues at coordinate 64,835 of NW_011645796.1, read as the reverse complement.
GCGTGTGCTGCGCCATGAAATTACATATTTCGGCACTTGCCGCATTCGCCGCACTGTGCCTGGGGGCCAGTCAGGTAAATCTCTGAAAATTAAGCCAGTATTTACTGATTAGAACCCGTTGCACATTACGCCTGAGGACCAGGGCCGGACGGCGCTCACGGCGATTCAAGAGCTTCCCGACGCTGGTTTTAGTGGCGCTCTGCAGTCCTTGGAGAGCGCCGTGGGTAACCTGAATGCGCAGGTAGCAAGAGCGGAGAACAGCGTGGCGGATTTGAGTGCAACCTTGGGCGCTCTGGGGATTGACTGGTCACCTAGCTCGGTTTCAAGGGGAGAGGTGCGGCGGCGCAGCTTCAGCGGTCCGCAGACGTTGTCGATGGTGCAGCGGCTAGACGTGAAGGCGCAGAGAGAGTGCGCCCGTCGGATTGAGGAGGCAAAGGCGCTTTTGACGGAGAGCGTGAAGGAAGCCCAGGCCTGGGACGCGCGCGGCGACCGCGCAGGACGCAAGGCCACCGCGCTCTTGCGAGTCAACGACGCACACGACCAAGCGGCACTGGCCAAGAATCTCAACACGCATCTACGGCTCACACTGCGGCTGCGCAAGCTCGAAAAAGCCTTGGACGACGTGGACCAACTGTCGGACACCATTCAGTCAGTTAAAAACGATATAGACGCCGCCTGGACCGGAAACCGCCTTGCCGAGATCAAACAGGCGGCCCGGGCTGCCATCCGCAAACACCACCCCCAACACGACGCGTCTGCTCAACCGCCCGAACCTGCTGCGCTGCCTCAGTCTCCGGCGCAGGTGTGGTCTCCGGCAGCGGAATCCTGTGACTCGGACGCTCACCCCCTCTCTATAGGCGCCCAGTCTTCGGACAATGCGCAGTCTCCGGACAATGCGCAATCTCCGCCTAGCGCGCAACCCCCGTCCAAGCAACAAGACCCCATCCACTCCTCTACCACGAGGGTCGACGTCAACGTGAGGGACGCCGGACTTGGCTCCGAAGCAACAGCTGCCGGTGGCTCAGGGGTAGTCAGTGGTCCCGAAGCGGCTGGTTCGGTGGTTGACTCGACGGCTGGCGCCGCTGCGTCACCCGCGGCGGAGTAACAGCAACACTGAAATCGCTCAACAGATCAGGGCCTTCCCGACCAGGGCCTTCCCGACCAGCGGTCGAGTCCTGACCCACCCAGTTACTGTATGACAAGAGCGTGGTCGTATCTGCCGGCAAGTTGCCTTCCGCCAGAAGATTACCTTCAGCTGACAAGTTGCCCTGCGCCGTCGGAGTGATCCACTGCTGCGTATCGAATGCACCTCCCGGCTGTGCTGCAGTTCCCGCTGCTGCGAGTATTTTTTCGTCCTGAGCCTTCACCTTTTCAATATGTTCATTGACCTTGACGAATGCCATGTAGCTCGAGACGCACCAAGACAGTACAAGCAACGCATATACAACTTCCCCCAGACACGGCACCAGTGGGGGGCCCGTGATCAAGGACTCCAGGTAATCGTCATCCGAAGGTTCCGGCAGTGCCGCTGTCTGAGCCGCAGAGGAACCACTCGCAGATTCATTAGTCGCGGACTGGGCGGGGGTTGCTTTCGAAACCGGAAACAAGTCGGACGTCGGAATAGACGGGCCGCAGGTGAGAGGGTCCACGGCCATCAGGACGCTGAGTAACCCGACCCAGGTGGCCCCCCTTGCAGGCCTCACAGCCAACATGGAGTATTTCTGAAAATATTATCTGCCGTCAGGGGACTCAAAAAAAAATCGTAATATTACCCCGTAGATGCGATCCCCCATAGATGCGGCAGTACAGTATTCCTTTTGGTTTCCCTGATCAAGTTGGCGGCTTGTTTCTTGCTTGCTACATCTGCAGGTTCGCTGCTTCCTTCAGTGCTTCTTCTGCATCCTTCTTACTTGGGGATAGCGAACACATCATATCGAGTGGATCAATTATTAGGTTACCAACAGCCGCATAAACCCGGTTATCCTTCGGATACGGGGCAGTGGCCACTAGTGCTTCTCTTGACTTCTTTCCAAATTCCTTCACCGCACGCGGTAACTGGCTGGCGTATTCTGATACGCACACTGCCTCTTTTTCGCGCAAATCCAGTCCTGTACAGAGAAACTCTGGTTCTAGGGCTAGGATGGTTTCTAGCGTTTTCTCTTGACAGAGGAACTTACCAACTGCGACTATCTCTCTCCGCCAGCCACAACTATCAATCAATGTGCGCAATTCGCTAGCCGCCCACGCTGCTCTGTGACTGAGCAGTGCTTCTGCCCTTTGCTGCCCGTTCTCCTGAAAGTCGAGGAGCCCATTTTCGTTGATTGCGAAGACACCTTCCATGGTCATGAGCGCGAGTCCAAACAGTCGGGTCCGTAAGGGAATGTTAGATACGGGGGATTCCGTCATCTTGCAGAAGTGCGGGTGGAAGAAAAAGCTTCGGTTACTTTTCAGCCAATGTAGAACTCTCCCAAGATCTTTGTGTACATAGGACAGAAGTACTCCGTCGGTTCTATCGATAATGCCGGTCCACTTGTGTCCCGCCATTCCCTTGCAGATTGTGTTGACTGCTGCCGGCTTGTGCGTGATCACTGCCAAAACACCAAAAGGGTTCGGACTACCCGGGATTCGCGTCGTGATTTGCTGTATTCTGTCGTCAGTAAGGTTCCCCGCCAAGAGCCTCGCAAGCGGTGGTATATACATTTCATCACTGCCTACCCTCCGTGATGATATTGGGGTGTTACCCGTATGACAATAGGTGATAGCAAGGAGTGTGACTCCCAAACATGCGTCTTGCAACGACAGTCCCGCATCTGGCTCCACACGGAGTTCCGGTCTGCGCCTCTCCGAATTCGTCTCCCCTTTCCCATCCAAGTTCCAACCCAAATACCTGTCCAAATAGACATCGACGAGCAATGCCCCTTCTTCAATAGGGTTAGGCTCCGAAGACATAGTAGTAATCCACAAGGTAAAATCGCCCACACCGCTCCAAGAACTCGCTTCAGGAAAAACAGGACTTGCGTTCTGTCTTACGAAAAAACTTCTACTTTCTGTCTTTTCCGTGGAGAAACTACACCCTGCACAGACCAACGCCGCAACTATCCCATCATGGTTGTGATCTGTGGTCGTTTCCACCTGGGATGTCTGGCAATGACCACAGTTCAGCTGTATCTCAATCCTGTTACGGTTGGCTGACCACCAATCTCCCCCCACCCCCAATCTCCCCCCACCCCCAATCTCCCCCCACCCTCGATAAAGTTTTTTATTCGGAGGCTTCTCTATTAATTCGGATTCGTTCGGATTAATCAGTTGGATTCGTTTGTCTCACCAGCGAGTATCGCTCTAATCTTTCTTATAGCAGGGGTCTCAATTAGCAAGTCATGGTCTGTAGGTGGGGTAGGATTAACCCAAACAGTCGGGTTCGCAGAGGAATGTCAGACAGCGAAGCGTTCGTCATCTTGCAGAAGTGCGGGTGAAAGAAAAAGCTGCGATGATCCTTCAGCCACTGTAGAACTTTCCCAAGATCTTTGTGCACTCCAGACATGTCCGAGTCGGTTCTCCAGACATGTCCGAGTCGGTTCTCCAGACATGTCGGTTCGATCGATCAGGTTGGTCTACCTGCCATTCTTTTGCACATCCTGGTAATTAACGGCGGCTGATACCCAAGCACTGTGGCCAGCGCAAATGGGTTCGGTCTATCCCCGATCAGCGTCGTGATTTGCTTGATTCTATCCTCAGTTTTCTTTTGAAGTAGTCGTCGGACGGTGGTCGCATCAGCCACCGCTAGTAACTAAGGCATCGAAGGACATTGCCTTGGAAATTCTGGTAACTGTAATCGTTCGTATATCTACCGGATCCCCAAGGTCCGCAATCTGTTGCAACCTGCTAAAGAGGACCCTGCTAAAGAGGACCACGCAATGAGACCCAGTTACGAGACAGTCTATACGAATTGGATTAGTTGAGACGAAAAATAAATGACGACACGAAGGGAGAACAAATTGGTGTCAGATGTCGCGCGGTTTCATATATAACATTGGCTACAGGACTTCTTGGAACAGGACTACTTCTTGGTCACCTGAATTGTTTCCGAGCTAGCTGTATCACCTCCTCCTAGCCAGCTGCACAACCTCCTCCTAGCCAGCTGGATTACTTTTCTTTCAGCGGCTTCTTCTTACTACTGTACTTACTACTGTTGGGGGTAGTAGTAAACGACGTTGACCGGTGCCACATTCGCGGGCGCAGGCGCATACCTATACGGTTGCACGTTGGCCCGCTGATAAGCCTGTGCATAAGCTTGCTGGTTATAAGCCTGAGGGCGAGAATAAGCCTGAGGATAGACTGGGGAGTGGCAATAGGCCTGTGGGTGGCCTCCGAGTTGACGTTCCAGTTCTCGTTGGCGCAGTCTCCGCTTCCTTTTGGCCATGACGCTACGGCGATTTTGGAGTCTTCGATCCTCATGATTTTTGTTCACGATAGCAACTCCAATACCACCCAACAGAAGCAAGGAAAGGATCCCGAAGACACCAACCGTCGAAGTCATCGCACGGGTGCTCTGCCAATATTGGGCACCCATAGACCCTGTCGGCATACCCGTCGCCACACTGGCCACATTCGCCGCCACCGAACCCAGCCCAATGGCCGCGCCCGTGATGGTTTCTGCCTTCACCATTTCCGCTAAAAAATATTTGCCCCCGCAACGACCCGGGCTCAGTAACGATAATTCACCATAATTCCCGCAATAATCGTCGCGATATTTCCCCGACACTTGTCACCACCCA
>NW_011645796.1:17643-59730 GCF_000223845.1 Gregarina niphandrodes | reverse complement strand
CGTCGCTCAGCGGGTTCAGTCAATCAACAGCCTCACATACCGAAGCTCCAACTTCGTCCGTCCTCAACATAACTTGATCCCACTCCGACTGACTGGCTCCGACCACGGTCAGACACTCCCCCCTCGGTAAGTCCTCGGTAAGTCCCGGCGGTCAGTAAGTGGTCCCCGTTGCCGCCAGCGCAGTTGTGATTCCATCCCACCGGTGGTTTCTCCCGTCCACTCCGTCAGTTCCGTTCCGTCAGTTCCGTTCCGTCAGTTCCGTTCCGTCGGTTCCGACAGCTTACCCGGGGATGTATGTCCCAAAGAGTTAATCGGGGATGACGACATGACGAATGTTAGCACATCGTGGGTTATTGCACAAAGTTTCGAGTGGTTCATTTTCATCACGGGCGAGATTCATGAGGGCCAGATAGGAATCGTCATCTACAAAGAGGAAAGCGAGGGCGCGTCGTACGTCGGTAAGTTTGACGCTGCGCCCGTCGAACATGTGAACTTCTAGTCGTGCAGGTTTCCATTCCACACAAGCCTCCTCGGTCCCGACCGGATCGCCGCGTGAATTCCTCGCTATCTCCGTCAACACCGATCGGATCTGCGGCCGCGCTGCTTCTCCCCACTTCTCGTACACACGCGGATGCACCAACGGAAACCATTGTTCAGCCACCAACGCAGAGTTCTCTGCCATCACCGACTCAATCGAAGACATCGACACCTCCTCCTCCGCCGGCGCGCTTGGCGATCCGAACAACAAAGACAACGGGTTCCCGCCTCCACAACCGCCACAATTGAACATCGCATGCAACCCTCCCCCCCCTCCCTCCCTCCCTCCCTCCCCAGCGTCGTCGATTTACGAACCCCGGACAACTCCGCCAATCTGCGGCCTGTTACTCTGCCAGCCGAGTGTGGTAGCAGCCGAGTGTGGTAGCAGCCGAGTGTGGCGGCAGCCGAGTGTGGTGGCGGGTAAGTCTTGCAAAAAATCTGTCTTTCGCCTGAGCGGCGTTTTTTTAACCACTCAAACGCGACCGTTAACATGCCGTTAAGCGTTAGAATGGGCATCCCCCCTCCCGGCCAGGGCGCCTTCCGGTCGTGGCGCCTTCGGATCGTGGTATATTAGCAGACGAGGGATATTCCTTCACCGCGATTTCACGGCAGACTTTATGTGCGCGCGCGCGCGCGTGTGCAGCCCTTCCCCGACTTAAGATCGGTGGCGTCCGGGTCTCTGTCTGTCCAGAATCACCACGTCGATGATGGCCGTGGTCCGGTCCGGTTGGTCGTCGGGGAGCCACGGTTTGAGGAAGGCGAAGTGGAGGACTTGTCTGCCGGGCGCTCGCGCGAAGACGGTGAACTTTTGGTAGCCCGCGCTCCGAATCACCGGCGACGCACCGCGGCCGCTGCCCCCGCTTTGTCCCACGGGCTGTTCTTCGGCGTGTTTTTGCGCCGGGCTCGGTTTCGAGCCGGGTGTGTCTGCATCCAAACCCTGTGTGTCCGGCTCTTGTGTGTGCGTCCTGTCCGAGTCGGCAACAGGTTTGGCATGTGCGTCTTTGTTGGCGACGCGCTTCTCTTTGTCGTTGTGGGCGTGTCCCTGTCCGTCCTTAGCCGGTGGTGTTTCCTTTCTGTGTCCCGAATAGTGTTCGGTGTTGTTGAAATGTGCGGCTTCGGGTAAAACGGGGGGTACATAACCGGATTCGCTAAAGATGAATTCGAGGAGAGAGGGTTTCTCCGGTCCAGGAAGAATATGTCCAGTTCGTGTGTCGAAGATTTCCATCAATTTCCATAGGTTGTACTGTTGCGTTGGTGAGTTACCAAGTTTGATTTCAAGGTGTTGACCTTTATAGACAGTGAACGATGTCTTAGTAACTGGGTGGATGGGAGCACGTCTCCTGGGCAATACGCGCACAGTCACAAACGTAGCAGCACCACCTGGCTGCAGATCATTGTACCATGGACGGTTGTAAAGAAATGGTAGCTTTGCTATACCAGGTTGGATACCTTTGAATACAAGTTGCTGGTAAGCGCTTTCTTCCGCTGTTCGAGGTGCGACATAACCGGAGTTCTCCAAAATAAACTGCAGACTCGCACTCGACGCAAATCGATTAGCTTCCAAATGCTCGCGGTTCAACAAAAATGTATCTTCGTCATACGTGGCATTCAACTTCCATAAATACTCACGCTTCGGACCATGCGTCACCGGTAGCCGTACCACTACCGACTGTCCCACCTTCACGGTCGCCTCCTGCTCCTTAAATTGCCCGTCCATCCACCCCCCCGTGTGTGCGTCCGACTTTGCGTGTGCGTCTGACTTTGTGTCCAACTCTGGCTGCCCGACGTGGAAGCCGGAACGCCATACCCATTCGTCATCATCGGGCGCAATGGGGAAGGGCAGCTGCGTGAGGGCCATGCCCTCAACCACAACGGGGGTCGCAATTTCGAGCCCATCCTGTATTTGCGGGAATAAATCCTCTGCGTCCAATTCCAGCGCCACGACCTCCAAGTCGTCGCCGAAGACACGCCGCTCCGCCCAACTAACTGCTGCACTAACCAGCACCCAACGCATCTTTTCCTGTCCCGATGTTCCGTGTGTCCCGAAAAGTCCAAAGGGGGTCGGGAGGAGGGAGGAAGTGGAGCGCCCGCCGGCCGGCCGGCCGGCCGGAGGTCAGGCGTGGGGTGGATAGTGCCGGGGGGTGAAAGGTGGGTCAGAGCTGGGTCGGTGCACGAATTTCGGCAAGAAAGTTAGACAGAACACGGGGCATTTTTGCCCGCGGGCTTTTTTTGGTGTACACGAGCAGGAAATGGCGCGCAGAACGAAGAAGGTAGGGATACTGGGATGACATAGCATTCTTCTTCAGGTCGGTATTGCTGGACGCTACGGTGTGCGATATGGCGCCTCTCTGCGTAAAATGGCGCGCAAGTTTCTCGTGAGTGCGCACTCCAAATACGTCTGCGCTTTCTGCGGCAAGACCACCGTCAAACGCCAAGCCGTCGGCGTCTGGAAGTGCAAGGGCTGCAACAAAACCATGGCTGGAGGTGCCTGGATTTTCGGCACAACCGCCGCCGCTGTGGCGCGATCTACCATCTCCAGACTGCGCAAGGCGCAAACCATCACCGTAGACAACTAGACTCCTGCGCTATACTTGTTTTAGTCACAAACCCAATCCATGCTCGTCACCATAACCCCCCAACCGGACAGCGAATGCGTCACTCTAGACGTCTTTGGCGATGGAGCTTTCTAGAACCCCTTCGAAAAGCCGACCGATCCCCCCCCCCCCCCCACCTTGCCCTGCGCGAGGTAGCCGGAAAAAAACCCGGGTCGTAGGAAATAGGACACGACAGTACGCCCGGAAAAACGGAAGTAGCACGGAAACCTCGCAGGCTGTACCAACAAAGGGATAGTTACGCTCAGCGGCGAAGCGGCGAAGCGGCGGGGGGGAGGGGTGGGGGGTCGTCCCCGGGGAGGGCTAGCCAAGAGTGTGTACGAGAGTGAGCAGGGTCTTGTCGAGTGGAGGGGGGATGGTGCCGCCGTTTGCGAGTGTTACGGCGGGTGCGGTAATGGTGAGCAAGAACGTCTCACCCTTGATAATATTCTTCTCAGTGGGGAAGACGGGGTCATTGAGTTCGAAATGTATGCGTCGTGAGCCGTCAGTGAGTTGTGTGTTGGCTAGAGTGGCGATGGTGTTAATGCCAGGGTTATCTTCGATGAGACAGCTATGCATGACGGAATCAGCGTATTGAGGAGCGTTATCGATCATGACTCCGACTTGAAGTTCGATGGTAGGGTCTTGGACAATGTGTTGTGGCTCGGTAGCGGGAAATAGTTCCGAGTCGAAGACCAATTGCTGGATCCGGAAGGGGTCCACGGCCACCGCCAACGGTAGTCGGAAGCCCCAGCCGCCCTTATGTCCATTGCTCGCAAGACAAAAGTGCGTAATGTTCCACTGCTCCGTCAACTGGATGGGCTCGTCACATAAATTATCCAATACGCACAGCTGAATCCGATTATCGACGCAGACATTCTGACACCTACCCACACCACCTTCTGACCCACCACCTTGCACACCTGCCGCAGCCTCGCTGGCCGCCCACACTGGCTCGTCTCCACCTCCCACTCGTGGCACGGAGCCCACTTCCTCAAACCCGACCTTCGCCTCGTCCTCGTTACGTAGTAGCTCGCCTGCCTCCGCCACTGCAACCGCGGGAACTCCTCCGATCTCCGCTGCTCCAAACTTCGCCTCCACTCCCGCTTCAGCCTCCGATAATATACGCCGAGACGGGTTCTCGTCTGCCACCGGCGGCTCGTTGTTGTCCAACGGACTCTCTGGCACCAAGATCGCAGCGCCCGCCGCCGCGCTCACTGCAGATTCAACCAACGCCGGACCGGGTTCGCAAATCACCGAACAGTCCAGCGGCTTCTTCAACGAACACCCCAATAACCGACTCTTACATTCATCCGTCGCCAATAATCTCAAAACCTTACCGCCGACAATGACTCCATACAACGCCACCACACCTGCAAATTTCATTAACTCTTTTATACCCACCGCCCCGCGTGTGCCTCACCCCGCAGAGGCATCACCCAGTTGTGGCATGATCTCATCTCCCCTGCACCCCCACTGAGAGTCATGCACAACTCAGCCATGCCCCCACGCACAAGACCAAATATACCCCACTGTTATATCCCAGCCTTATACAATCACCCCCTCGACCCTCCTTATGCACAACGGTACCCTTCCCCCCGCCACCTAAGTCTAAAGCACCTGCCACTGACGGAACTCGGCCAGTCGACGCGGACGCCGGCAGGTTAGGCGGGTGGTGTTTGCCCCCTAAGGACCCGCTTGAAGTCCTCAAGGGAGGGAGCGTCCTCGCCGAGTTTCGCGCCCAGGTTGTCGGCTCCCAAGTAGATTTGTTTCTCACGGTTAATGTTCGTCACACAGCCGACCAAGCACTCGATCGCGTCACGCACCAGCGGCCGAGAATAATGGCCGGGGAAATCGCAGCAGCTCGTGAGGTACTTGAGCTTCAAGTACCCGATCGGTGAAAACGAAATCTGCATCTCACGCTTCCGATAGAACGGACCCCCCAAGACCGACTCGATGCGCGGCGGACCCACCACTGACCTCAGCAAACACGAACCACTGGCCACACTGGTCTGTGCGCCACTGACCACTGCACCCGTGGGTACAGCGGCCCGCCTGTTCTCGGCCGCTGCCTCTGTCACAGTCAAGTCTCTCGCAATCGCAACTTCGCCCCACGGGTGTCTCTGGACAGGTGTGTGAGTAGACCCGCGGGTGGGCGTCCAAGGTTCGTCGCCAGCGACCCCGGCTTCGCCCCGTCCCGGTCCGAACGGGCCTGACTCCGCCTGTGCACCATTGCCTCCCATCCCGTATTCTGCGTTCCGGCGGTCTCCGTCCTGGTTCCGGCGGTCTCCGTCCTGGTTCCGGCGGTCTCCGTCCTGGTTTTGGCGGTCTCCGTCCTGGTTTTGGCGGTCTCCGTCCTGGTTTTGGCGGTCTCCGTCCTGGTCCCCACGGTCCCCGTCCTGGTCCCCACGGTCCCCGTCCTGGTCCCCACGGTCCCCGTCCTGGTCCCCACGGGCTCCGTCCTGGTCCCCGCGGTGTCTGTCCTGGTCCATGGGGTCTCCGTCAGCGTCTGGGTTAGTGCCGGCGTCGAGTATGGCATGCCACATGCGGTCGTAGAGCACGTAGTAGTTGTCAATGAGTTGCTGGACGAAAGTTGCGTGTGGCTTCTTCCAGATCTGGTGTCGCGGCGCCACGATGCACGCGGTTGCCGTATCCAATGCGACCAGGCCATGGCCGGTTCGGATCACTAACGACGCACCCAGCAGCCACAACAGTTCATCCAAGTGCACGCGGCCCCAGAGCCGGTACACCAGGACCTCAACCCGAGGCCCGGTCGTCCCACTAGTGGTTGTCGTCCCACTAGCGGTTGTCGGACTGGTAGCGGACACGTCTACAGAAACGTCAACTCGCACACACGCGGCAAACACGACACACACCCGGCATGCTTGCGCTGACCGTGAGTGCGTGTGTGCCAGCCCGTGAGTGAGATCGTTCTGCGTTAAGCTGCCTTACTGGTGATGTAGTGGACGCGTTTCGTCCAGCAGCGAGCCTCAGGGTCCCAGCGTTCAGTAGGTGACAATGGCGGGTTCGCGAGCAACCGATCGCCCGCGCTCAGGTGACCCAACAACCCGCGGTCCCAGAGTAAATGATGGCGCCACAAGGCAACGGAGCAAAGACACAATTGGTACAGTCGACGACAGGAACACGCCAACCGCACCAGTCCCAACAGATCGAGAAACGAAATCACACCATAACGCACTGGGTCACTGTGCAGCAACAATAGACCCGAGGTTATCACCTCGCCCTCCTCCAAACGGTCGGAGTCCACCAAACGGTCGGAGTCCACCAAACGACTCGACGTTCCGACCCCCGACGACTTGTTGTAGTTGTTTGTGTTCGTAACGTTTAGTGCGGAGTCTCGTGGTTCGACACGCTTGGTCGTCTTGGGAAGCAACTTTGGCTGCTTGGGCGCAGATGCTTTGAGGCGTGATAGTACGACTGTGGAAAAGACATCGTGTGTCTTTTGAAGTCGTCGGGTGCAGCCGTATTTACTGGTCCTCATTTTTATCTTATGCAATATTCTAGTCAGACTACAACTGCTGTGGTGACTGGGAACAGTGAGGGTGCCTCCCGAAAAAGCTCTTTCGTGGCGGGTCACACGAATTCAGGACCTGTGAATGCCCCTCAGCGGTTGATCTCTGAGGCTTCATCTTCGCATCAAGTTGGTGGGCTGACAATGATGGGAGGTGGTATGCAGCAGATGAGTCAGCAGATGAGTCAGCAGCAGCAGATGAGTCAGCAGCAGCAGCAGCAGATGACGAGTACCAGTGCATCACAGTCTTACGTGGCTCAGGCGACGGGTATGAGTATGCAACAGGAAGACTTGTACTATCAAGGTATGAAGGTGATTGGCGAGCAAGTGATTGAACACGAGATTACGCAGCCGGTGCGGAAGCTAGTTGAGCGCATCGTGGAAAAGGTGGTCGTTGTCCCCGAGAAGATCCAGCAAGAGGAGATGATTGAAGAGAAGAAGCTTGTTAGGGAGCGTATTGTGCAGGTCGCACAGCCCGTTGAGAAGCCGGTGTATGTGGATGACATCCAAGTTGTAACGCGTGACAAGATCGTTGAAGTGCCGCAGGTTGTGCCCAAGGAGGTCGTGGTGTACAAGGACGTGTGGAGCACCCAGGAAGTAGTCAAGGAAGTGCCCGTGTTCGTGGACCGTGAGAAGGAAGTAGAGTACGAGGTTGTTCAATATAAAGAAATCCCAGTACCTAAGACCGTTGAGGTACCCGAAGTACGGATCGTGGAGAAGATCATTGAGAAGCCAGTACCCCGATATGTAGAAGTGGAAGTCCCAGAGTTTAAAGAAGTGGAAGTTGTTCAACAAATCCATCGCACTGTCCCTGTTCCAATGGAACATACCATCAATCAAACCTTCAAGCTGCCCGCACTGCAGGCCGAATACGAGGAAGTTCCCTTCCCCGTTTTCGTACCCTCTTTCACAGAAGTACCCCTCCCCGCAGAATACCTCACCGATCAAGCCATTATGCAGACTCAGCAAATGCGAGAACGCGTCGCCATGGCCGCATCCGGCGCAATTCCATCACTATGCGTAATAGAAAACCTCGGCCAGGAGGCCCGACAGATGCAACCCGACATGGTTAACGACCCGGACGTACTTCAACAGCGCATGGCCGCCAAACTCAACATGCCCTAGATTGTCCTAGAAGTGCTTCGCTGGACTCGGAGCTCATTAACACCCGCAATACGGGTACAATGTGATGGAACTGCCACAGCTGGGAACCTTCCGAGCGTAACCTAACCTAACCTACCGAAACCGGACCCGTGCGATAGACAACGCCAATGGACGATTACGAAGATCGACATGGAAGACAGATACCGAAGACGGATACCAAAGACGGAGATGAAGAATAACCGGAATGAATCTAAAGAACCACGGATCCACTAACGGTAGTTCAGGGCTGCTTGTCCCTTTTTATCATATTAACCAATTGCTGTAGCAAAAGTTTCTCGTCTTCACTTGCGGATTCGCTGCCACTTTCGGGGCTCCGCAGGTCAATCAGTTCCGAGTCGTCTTCGATGAGCACAGTCGCGGTGGCTGGCTCCCCACCTGCCGAAGACGGTTCAGAAGCACCTGGGCTTTCATCTAACGGGATGACAACTTTGGGTGTGACCTGGCTGGTTGTTGACTGGCTGTTCTTTTGTTGCTGCTTCAACCGTTCGTCTAAAGCAGCAAAGAGCTCCTCGTCGTCGCTAAAGTCGTCAACGGGCACGCTCGATCCGCTGCGGCAGACACGCCGGTCCACGCCGTGGATGCCTCGATCCACTAAGTCGTCACCTTTGTGACGTTTTTTGCGCCCACCTTCACCTTCGTACTGAGCGTCTGCGTACTGAGCGTCTCGGCGCTTGGTGCCAACAGGTTGTTCCGCGTGTCTCTGTCCTGCTTGCTGTCGTTCGACCTGTCGGCGTTCGGCTTGTCTTTCCTTGCGCAGCAATTCTTGGGCGAGTGATTGTCGGATTTGAGCTTGCGCGTCGCGTTGCGCCTGGCGCGTGCGGGCCTCGAGGAAGGCTCGGTCGTACTCACGGCGACGCGGTTCGTCGAGTAGAAAGGCTAGTGCCTGTTTCACACCATCGAAGCGTGCGGCGGCGTTGGGGGCACTGCAGCGGTCCGGGTGTAGCGCCAATGCCTGTTTCCGGTAAGCCCGGCGAAGTTGTTGCGGTGTGTACTCCAGACACCGCGCGCGTTCGAGTCCAAGCAATGCATAATGCTCACAGTCGTCCGGGGACGCCACCCCAGGGACCGACTCCTGCTGCTGCGGCAAGCTCATATTGAGTGCGGGTACCTTCCTAAACCCTCTAACGCTTTCTCGCCTCCCTCCCGCTCCGGAGATAGGTCCTGAAAATATTTCGGCAAACTGCTCTGCGCCCACCAACGGGCCCACCATCCCGGCGGAGTCGCCTCACCCGCCGCAGGCGACTGCCCTGACACCTCCGACCCCGACTCCGACGCCGAAGAGGATGAAGCTGAGGAAGAGGTAGCGGAGGAGGTAGCGGAGGAGGAAGCTGAAGAAGAGGAGGCCGATGAGGAGCCTGATGCTGAAGAGGAGCCAGAGGCTGAGGAGAAGGAGCCAGAGGCTGACGCTGAGGCGGAGGAGGAGCCAGATGCCGCACCCGAGGAGGAAGGGGCCGGGGTGGGAGACTGTTTCGGACAGCTGCCGGTCTTGCACAAAGGCGGAGCGGACTGCGGCGCTGTCGGCCTCATGAGCATGCTCTCGGCCTTCGTGGCGTCGGGACTGTGGGGGTCTAGGGGGCTGCAAGTTGGGGGACCGTGAGGGTCGAGGTAGGTGTTAGTCAGAAGACTGTCGGGTGCGGGCCGACCTGGAAGCGGCGCGGATTCTGGACTGAAATTGGTCGACCGTGCGCTGCTCCCATCAGTGTTGAAAACGGAGCTGTCGTCGTTGGTCCGGTTGCTGCCTCCGACCGAGGAAGACGTGGTGGGGGAGGACGAGTTGGATGAGGACGAGTTGGAGGAGCTGCCACTGCCTCCTGATGAAGGGCTGGCTTCGTCTGATTGACTGCTTCCACTCAAGTGCGATCCTCCCGACCGCGAGGTGGAGGAGTTGTTCGCCGTATGGCTGCGTGAGCTGAGCCAACAACTCAAGTCAGGACTAGGAAGCCTACTGGTACTGGTCGTTGCAGGGTTCCATGAGCTGGCTGCTTCCGACCCAGAACTGGTTGCACCGGACTCGGAGCTGGTCCCTGCCGAATCCGAGCTGGAGCTCGGCGTGGAAGGGGACGAGGTATTCCCGCTGGAGGACGAGGCACTTGCTGGCGACGCACTACTTGGTGGAGAGGCAGCACCGGACGCGTTGGGACCGGTGGGTACTTCCTTTTGCGTTTTCGCGTTCTGCGCCGCGTTCTGCGCCGCGTTCTGCGCCGCGTTCTGCGCCGCGTTCTGCGCCACGCTCTGCGCAAGAACAGACTTGTGTAGAGTGGCAGCATGACCCGCACTCCGTGACCAAGTGGAGTGTGGGGAGCCGAGTCGTAAGAAGTGATCGGGTCTGGCAGCAGGGACTTGCGCGGGCATTTCGGTGCTTTCCTGAAGGTCGGTATCCTCTCGGGGAACACAGTAGTCTCGAAAAGGCGGTGCGCTCCACCAAGAACCTTTGGCGCTTGGCGAAATACTTGTAGCACTGGGTGCGTCTGTCACAACGGGTGATGAAACACTACCTAGTGATGATGGAACACTTGGTGAAACACTTGGTGACGAAATTTTAGCAGGTTTCCATTCATCTGTCAGTTGCAGTACCTCTGTGTCTGAGGTGGCGTGTTGGGTGTCTTGATAACTTTGTTGGTCGGCATAGTGGGTGGTGGGCCAGTCTTGGGCGCAGAGCTTTTGTGGTGTTGGCATCTTTTTCTGAGTTTTCCATGAAGCCGTCAGCTGGTGAGGCAAAAGCAGGACTTCTAGACGAGTGCGAGACTTGTGAGTCGTCCGACCTGACCCAGTTGTCGAGCGACCGCTCACCTGAGTTGTCGGCCGAACGCTCGCCGGCTTCTGTCGAGTCGCTGCCTTACGACTTTACGGACGCTTTCCCTCCCGTGAGTAGAGTGAGCCCCTTGCCGCTAGTGAAGGCTGCGTCTGCAAGCAGTTTTGCGGATAAGAGGAAGGCCGACGTGTTTACGAACTACTCCCATACCTGTGCCCAATCACGAGCCTCCGCTCCCAGCCGCCGTTTTATTCTTCTCCGCAGTCGCGAGTTCTACGGTCTTCCGACGTCCCCTGGAGGTCTTCCGCCCTCGGAAAACCACGTTAAACGCCTTTCAGACCGACTAGCGCATAAATCCGCGATGGTCAAAGACCCAAAATGCGCATCCCATCGACTCAACTACGCCCCCAACCCCATCGTCGCCCATCGCCCAAAGAACTACCAGCCGGAACCTGTCTCAGACATCCTCCACTTCCTCCAAGACAGGCCGTCTATTGCGCTCACCACGCCGAGCACACGCGTGTGTAATGAGTCATTGCGCTCCTTCGGATCGCTATAAAGTAAGCCACACCGCATCTAGAACTTACGCAAGTACCGGGTGACGCATCTTGTGTTTGTCTTGCACTAGCGGAACGTGGGCGCTGTAAACATCAACAGTGAAAACTCAACAGTGAACTCCATGTCAACTATGTAGGAATTTGTGTTGTCTCCAAAAGTAAGGATTTCTATGGATCGTCGGAGGATTACTCGGCTCGGGGAGGTAGCTGGAGGTCCTGTTGTACCGACTAAGATCAGACTAAGTGTTGATTTTTGAAGCAACGAAGTGAATTGGAAGATGCTTTCAAAGTGTTTGAGGACCGGAGCAACCCGGGTACAGTCAAAGTGGAGAACCTAGTCCATTTGCTACGAGCACTGGATCAACACTATACGTGGAAGGAACTACTTATTCTCTCTCAGCGTAAGATTTATCTAACTTACGTGCAACGATGCGCCGTCTCTGCAACGCTTACACTCACTCCCCGCCTAGCCTGTCTACTCTACCGACGACTGTGTTCGATTGGTCATAGCACGTTGGATATCATTTCGTCAAGATGAGTTCTGACTGTGGGGGTATGAAGGGTGGGGGTATGCTGCAGTGCTTCACTGTGGGACTGTGCTTCAGTGTATGTGCGAAGTGGTCAGTTGACAATGTGATGGGCGATGTGAGTGAAGAACAAATGTACAAGCCGGTAGGAGAGTGAGTGGCGGTACGGTGCAAGGGGCGAATTGAGCCGGAGGCATCGAAGCTATTGCTAAAAATATCGCTGAAGCGATTGCGGCAGTATAGAGCGAGAGCGAGAGAGCCAGCATTGCTGCGGGAAATATTATGTTCATTATAGATTTTAACTCTAAAGGAATTACGAGCTTGGACTTTGAGGAAACTCTGTCTCTCTTCTTGTCTCGGGTTGACGAAGAGCCCGATCGCGAATTGCTGGAAGAAGCGTTCGCAATTTTCGACAAGGATCGGACCAATACCGTTGATCTGGGCTTCTTCAAGAGGTGCCTAACTACACAGTGTGACCAAGTCCCGGTACGTTAACTTTCCTTTTCATATCAATGACGTCGTGACCGTTTACCAAAATGCTGCGTGTTTGTCAAATCGCACTCTCGCCGTTTTGTGCGATCAACTTAGTTGGAAGGGCTCGTATCGTACGTGCTTTTCCTTTCATTATCCCAAGTGTATGTGCGCGCCCTACCTATACTTACTCCCCTTGGACTTGGTCCGATTGAACTTGGTCAAATCCGACTTGGTCCGTTTGAACTTGGTCAAATCCGACTTGGTCCGATTGAACTTGGTCAGATTGGGTGTACCCCTGGGATCCACCCCTCTCGTGGCTGCGCTGCTATCTGCCAACAAGTTGCGCTGTGTTACAGAACATCTGAACAACGAGGAAGTGTGTAGTGCAACTTTTACAGTATAACTGTAGTACTACTATCAGCTTCAACTTCCTCCATTCCCGCCCCTCCATTCCCGCCCATCCATTCCCGCCCGTGCTCCCATCTGTATTTCCTCACCGTCCCATCCATTTCTGGTCCCTTCCATTTCTGGTCCCTTGCACATTGTTTGCGTTTGACATTGTATGGGCAGGTTGAAGAGTTTGACTATCTGATGGCTGATCTGGGTTTGCGTCAGAAGACCCGCATCCGGCTACCAGAGTTCATGGATTTATGTCATGGACCATCATACCTGCCGCGGTTCCGTGTAGATCGCCTACCTAACATGTTTACCTGTGCGGTACCATTTCGCGCATTACCACCACCCGATAGTGACGCCGGTCCGAGCAACCACGATTTTCAAAACATTGTCACTTTGTTCAAAAGGAAACATGCTCCAACCGATACCATACCCGAAGCGCTTCCGCCCACCGGCCTCATCACAATGCCCGAAGCACTAGGCCTCCCCATACGTCCACCCCTCCAAGCCCTCGCTGGCCCCGACCCTGTTGGAATTTCGTTTGACAAAGTGGCCAACGAAAAAACGGTCAACGAAAAAACGGTCAACGACAAGGACATTAAAGGCAAGGACATTAAAGGCAGGGACATTAAAGGCAAGGACATTAAAGGCAAGGACATTAAAGGCAGAAACGCGACTGGAGCGGACGACAAAGCCGTCAAGGACAAAGCGAAAAAGGAAAAGAAAGCGAAGGGGGGCAAGAAGTAGCGCTACATCGGTAGGTCACATCAGAGGTGATGTGTGGAGGCATCGTAAAGAAGCAACCCCCCCGCCGCCTTGACCCCCCCAAGTTGACGTGACTAAGTTTGGCCCACGAGAGCAAGCATGCATCAAGAGGCAAAAGAAGGCGCGAGGGGCGAGCAGAAGCCGGAGAAGAAGGAGGTGGACTTGCGTGACCCAGCGGCGGTGGAGAGTCTGACGGCAAGTCAGAAGGCGGAGAAGGCGAAATCGGCCGCGTTGCAGGCGTCGTTGGACGCCGGTGCGCCTGAGAAGTTCGAATTTGAGGTCTCGGGTTCCGCGCCTGAGAAGTATGAGCATGCAAAGGAGCTGAAGATGCGTTCGGTGGATAGCAAGGAGCCGTTGAACACAGCTATGAAGCCCAGCAAAGGCCGCGGGGAACTCGGCCGTGAACGTTCCGTTACCGAGCGACATAGTGTTTCCGCGCGGTCCGACCAACAAGTCGACAAACAGAGCAAACCGACCGACGAAACGCCGTCAGACGAACAGGGCAACACCACCAAACAACAGTCTCGTAGACGCCGCAGACTCACCATCAACATGGGCATCCCAGCGGATGAACAAAGCAACGAAAATTAACTCGTCCCCCTTATACGCCGATTTATACCACAGCTCACCCACCCGACACATAGCACAACTCAGACGTATGCCACCAACAGACGTATTGCACCGCTCAAAACGTGCCCTCCTTTCGTGTCGTCTGAAGAACGCCTGCTGAACTCTGTGCGATATATGTTCGCGTCTCCCAGCGTGTGCCTCAGGCTGAAGAGATTAACCTATATGTTTCTCAGAAAATGGTGATGGCCTGTCAACAGACAGTTGGACCACCAGTCAACTAGTCAGTCAGTTACTCAACTAGTCAGCTAGTCGATGCCCAGCCAACATGTCTGTTCTTTTTTTCCGGTTCAATATGTGCACTTGTTTCGCTAGCACTCACTCGTCTCGCAAACTGACGGCTAGAGTCTCGACGTCGTTTCCGCGCAAAACTGTGGACGAACTGAACTGTCCTCGAGCGCGTGCTTGCTCGCGTTGGTAGTCAGTCATACTCCTGCCTTGTCTCAATGGACGCTTTCTTGATGGTGGCTCGTCTTCTTCTTCACTCGTTTTATTCCTGGTCTTCTTCCTTCCTAGTCTTTTCCACTGGTCTTCTTCACACGTTCTGTCGTTCCTCAGTGTTCAGCGTGCTCTGCCTCACCCAGTTGTGATTTCTCCCTGCTGGTTATGGCTCCATACTGTTGGTTATGGCTCCATACTGTTGGTTATGGCTCCATACTGTTGGTTATGGCTCCATACTGTTGGTTATGGCTCCATACTGTTGCTCCATGCTGTTGCTCCATACTGTTGCTCCATACTGTTGCTCCATACAGCTGGTTGTGGTTTGACAGTCATGTGGTGGTTCCGTCCTGTATGCGAAGAGTCCCTACGTGTGTCCCGCGGGTTTGCCCACTCCACCGCTTTTAAACAGGAGGATGACCTCTCGACCGATCTTAAAATAAATATAGTGTTCATTCTCATAGGACACATGTGAGGCGAAATGGCGGCCCACCACGCAATGCCACTTATCCCCAAACGCTGAGTCGAAGTTGTCCTTCAGGAACCGCGCAACGTCCATCTCCGAATCGAAACGGTTCACCGCCTCGACCGCCCATCCAAGCGCCCGCTCCTTCTCCTCCGGCCGCATCCGATCGGTGCCCATGAACACGTTCTCGCGCGTCACAGTCTCGCGCTTCCGAGCAGAGCCACGTGCCCGAACCCCTTCCAGTACATCCGGACTGTGTCCCTCGTCCACCTACATCAACTACGTCAACAAGCAACAACAACACCCCCCACAACAGTGACGCCTCCGTCTCTGTAACCCGGGCCCCGTCTCTGTAACCCGGGCCCTACCCATGCCCCTCTGAGTCACCCTTCAGAGGGGCATGGATAGGGCCCCTCTGAAGGGTGACTCAAACATAATCATGCATCTCGAACATAATGATCTTACCGGTTCCGACATTTTCTCAAAAAAATCTAGGTAAACATCCCCTCGAATATGCTGCCCTTTGTATCCCTTTTCGCTTCTGCGGCCACCAGACCGAGAGCTTGGTCACAGGCTGCCGTCAAGTCAGGATTCATTTCTTTCGCTTCGAGAAACGCCTTTTGCGCTTTCGTGTACTCACACCACGCCACGTGACACTGACCCTGCCGGAACCGCGCCTTCGCACAAACTGGGTCCACCCGCAACGCGTTCCCGCACTGCACAAAGCACTCTGTATAGTCATCCTGGTTGAACTTGGCCGCCGCCATGTTCAAGTGACATGCCAACTTAATCTCATTGTACCTCGCCTCCTCACTCGGCGTATCCGGAAACGTGTACTCCAACTGAATTATACCCTGCCTCATACATGTGTCACCTACACGTGTATGTACCAACCACACGTGTATGTACCAACCACACGTGTATGTACCAACCACACGTGTATGTGCCAACCTAGAGCGTGCTATCTTATCGGGATTACTCATCGTGGGATTGCTGGGCTTACTCTTAAGTAGCAGCACGCGGCTTGTTCAAAGTCTTTGGCCTTAAATTTGTCGTTTCCGGCAAAACGGAAACGATTGGCCATCATGAGCTTTTCATCGTTCGGTCGTTCAAAGAGCGCGCGTTCTTTGGACCGGTCATGTGCACAGCCCTGTATCGCACTGGACGCCTTGAAGTACTTGCTGGTGTCGTCCTCCACCTCCCCCTCAACTTCGCCTTGGCCGCTGCTGAAGAGAGTCCTCGTCACCTCTTCTGCTTTCTGGCGCACCACCGTAGCTTCGTCAGGCGCCTTTTCCTCGTCCGATGAGTCCACTATCTTTTCGAACCGGCGGTAGTCCAACGCGTCCGGGGCACTGCTCGACCCTGCGGCGTCTTCGACCCCAGCAGCCTCCACACGCGCGTGCTCACCGCACACGTGGTGGTCGGCACCCGCCGACTGGTCATCCCCCTCGTAGCCGTACCCTGTCACGCTCCGTACAAATTCCCATGCAGCTGCGGAGGTTTTCACAGCCATAAAAATTAAGGTGTCGACTCTTCAGGAGCGCTCTGCTCTAATACTATAGTCACAGGCCCATCATTTGTCAAGGAAACCTCTACAACAATATCAGTAAACTTAAACCCATGCAGGTCGTCGTGACCCTGCCCCGCAAATGCACGTCGGCATGCAGCAGTGTATCCGTCCGTGTATACTGATGATGTGTTATCAATGAATGCGTGATCAATGAATGCGTGAATAGATCTGCGGTGGCTGATGCAACAGAAGAGGGGCAACAGAAAGACGAAAAGTGACAGCATAGAACAGTGCCAGGTCTGGTGTGGGTGTCCAGTATTACGCATATAGCGTCCGAAGGCTCCGGTTTGTACTTTCTCTGGTTTGTAGTTGTCTTTGACCCACTGGACACACTTGTTGAACATCTCTTCACTCTGCGGCGCCTTCATGGCCTTGTGGAAATCGGGCTTGGAACCTTTCGTGAGTCTCCCGTAGAGAGTGAACTGCGAGACTATGAGGATCTCCAGATCCATGTCTTTCACGCTCTTTGCCCAAGCCTTGGTGGCCACTTGTTCACGGGTGCCCGAAGCGCGTGTGGCTTCGCTGAGTACGGGGTCAGCGTCGAAATAGCGACCGTTGATCAGTCGTCGCAAGCAATATTCGCATTCGATCCAAGTGTCGTTCCGCTCGATTCCGATGAGGGCCATCAGGCCTTGACCGATAGAGCCTACGGTTTCCCCAGCCACTTCCACAGAGGCCTTGACGCACCTCTGGATGACAATGCGCATTTTTTATAATTAGCACGAGGAGGATGACATCTATGGGATTGACGTCATTCGGAGGCACCTCACTGGGTGGAGGTGCTTCACTGGGAGGCGGCTCACTGGGGGGAGGAGCTTCACTGGGCGAGTACACTCCTGTGGGGAGCCCGGCAACCGGCTCCGTCGGCGGCGGCTTGACCTCCGTCGGAAGCGCCATGACTTCTGTCGGTGGCGCGATGATCTCGATAGGCGGTGCCTTGAACGGTCATAGCGGGATGGCTACTGGTGCCCGGACCGCCACCGGTAGGGCCACCACGGGTATGACCACTACTGGCGGTCTGACTACGACTACGACCACTACTGGCAGCGTGACCGGCCGCACTGCGACTGGTCGGACTACGATGACGAGTGGTCACAGCGCCCTTTCTGGAGCTGGTGCTTTCGGGGGGTCGGACGCGCGAGTGGAACAGGGTCGTGTGGGTCTGTGGCATACGGCGCCGTTGCGGCAGACATCGGTACGTGACTTGATCAACAAGTTCGAAGAAAAAGGTGTCCTGGTTCCGCAGCAGTCGTTCGGGCCGCCAACAATAACCTCGAATGCACAGGAGAGGCTGCGTGTCAATCTGTGCCGCGACCACACCACTAATCCCAAAGGCTCCATCTCAATTGCGCTCGACCCCGACGCCACCGTGGACCTGCGCACCATTAACGTGAACGGGGAACATTTGATGTTCTTTCAGTCAGGTTCCTCCAACGTTGGCTATCGTATCCGAATCCATCCCATCGGATTCAACAAACCTGGCTCCGCCGGCGCAGATCTCGCTTCCGAAGACGACACAGCCAAGTCCGAAGCGTCTACTACCCCCTCTGATATCTCCGCCGACGCCCACTTCCTCGAAGACTAACTTAGACACACCTTACCCGCCGGCCCCCGCCCCGCCGGCCCCCGCCCCGCCGGCCCCCGCCCCGCCGGCCCCCGCCACATAGGACTCCCCGGTTAGGAGGACTGCCGACGTCCACCGGCGTGTCCCCGCCCGCAAGACCCCTCAAGGACGGCCCGCGTCCGCGACCGGTGTCTAGACCGCGCGACCGGTGTCTAGACCGCGCGACCGGTGTCTAGACCGCGCGACCGGTGTCTAGACCGCGCGATCACGAACACCAGCGCCAATTTTTAGTCAACAGTGAACACGTACTCCCAAGAAGCTACCATCTGCCTGCCTGCCTGCTCACGCCTGCCTGCTTGCTCCTGGTGCCCGTCTACCGCCTGGGTCCCTACCGCCTGCTCCTTCTCCTGCCACCCGGCCTTAGGGCTTGATCGCAGAGGTCGCCGGAAGGTGAAGGCTGAGCGGCCTCCAACGCCGTCGACTCGAAGCCCGTGCCCAGGGTCAGGCCCGGTGTTGGGGCCAGGCCAAGAGCCCTTCTTCGGGCGCTCTGGGACCGGGTGTTGGCAGCCGGGACATCGGCCAGCAGAGAGGCGGTCTCCTCCGCGATCTCCGCGCGCCTCGATCGGGTCAGCATACTGTGCGTCTCAAGTGCCGTGCCGCGTCTCTCCATAGCGACGGCCGGCCTCGTCCTTGCACCGGCAGCCTTGGCAGCAGTCGCTCTGGCGGCCGCGGCCGTCTTACCGGCAGCAGCCTTGGCAGCGGCGGCCTTGACGGCTGCTCCTCGAAGCGCCGGAGATCGTCCTGTTGATCGGGACCGGGACCGTGACCGGCTGTGGGACCGGGAGCGACTGTCGGCGGCTTGTCTGGCAGTTCGGGATCGTGTGCTGAGTCTCGATCGCGACCGGTGCGGTGTGTCTTGATTGCTGCTGCTGCTGCTGCTGTCACTGCTGTCGTCGTCTTCTTCTGCCTCGGGTGCGCTGCTGGAGTCCTCGTACTGTTCCAGATTGCGCCAGTCCCGGTCTTCGAGTTCCGCGCTGCTGACCTCGTCCTCCTCGTCAGCGCTTTCATCCGTCTCGGCACCGTCCGCGTGCATCGCCAGAAAATCGCTCAAAATCGGACCCAGCGTCTCACGTCCGAGACCGTCTGGTCCCAAGTAGTCGCGCCCAACACCCGCCTGCGGCCACAGGTTCGCCAGCTCCCGCCTCTCATGCTCCGTTAGAGAGACTCCTACACTCCGCAGCCTGTCCAGTGCCTGCTGGCACAGCCGGCCGACATCCGTTTGGCTCCCGACGCTCCTGCCGCCTGTGTCTTGGATTCTGCCCCTTGCATTTTGGGTTCTGTCTGGTGTGTCGGTTGGTGTCGTGTTCGCGCCGTTTCTGTTTCGGTCGTGAGGGAATGCGGTGGGTAGTTTGAGATTGTATGCGAAGCCGACGGTGTCTCCGGGTGCGTCTTGTATGGTGAGTAGTTGGCCCATGAGGAAGGCTTTTTTGAGGACGAAGAAGGTCTCTGGACCGTGTGGTTCAGCTAGGGGTACGAGTACGCAGGCGACCCAGGCCTTATGTTTCTCACCAGGATGCGGATGCAGGTGGGGTACCTGTATGCCAGCGAGTACGCTGAAGACGACGCGGAGGAAGTCACGTCGCACGAGCGTCCAACGCATCGCCGCTTTCGGACTGTTGCCATACAAACGTGTTTGCATGGTGTGACAGACGGGACACCGCACACTATCCACAATCGTGGATGCCACACGCGTGACATACTCACGTACACAGACACGATGGAACCAGTGTCGGCAGTTAGGCATGCCTACAATGGTCATGGCACCCGATCGCTCAAGACTTGTCCTCCGCGAACGCGTTCCAGAACGAGTGTGCTGTCCCGTTCCAGAACGAGTGTGCTGTCCCGTGCCAAGGGCAACGGTGGCGCCACCCGCCGTGGAGTTATTTGTTGGCTGGGAGGAGTCTGGAAGGAGGTCTGGAAGGAGAGTGTCAAGGCAGATGGTACAGACTTCGTCTGGTCCGACTTCGGGGGCGCAATGGGCGGGACTGACGAAAGGTCGGAAGAGTTTGTTCATGAGTTTCGCGGCTTCGTGTGGGTCCTTTTTAGCGCGGCGATAACGCACGAGACCGCACACCTCGTCGTGGCCACACTCGTTCATGCAAAGCCGCGAACATGGCACGTTTGACGCACGCACTTGACTGGAATCAGCGGCTATAAGGAAACTTGGCACGGGCGTCCGCGGCCGGTGGTAGAGCAAACATGTCGACAGCAATAAGCAACCTTCCACTTCGTGCACGGCCCAGCTCAGACGATACACGATATCTGTGCCAGTTGCATGAACGCCCAAGGAAGCTAATGTAAAGTCATTAAAGCTGATCTCGCCTAATCCCGTGTGTATTGAAGGGAGGGACGGCTGGTCGGAATAGTAACCACGAAGCAACCCCAATTCATTGTCAGTATCTATATAATTTAGTTTAGCTGTAATCTCAGACTTACTCGTCGGAGAAGAACTCATTGTCTCAACCTTAGCACCACCACTCACACCACCACTACTACTCACACCACCACCACCACTCAGACCACTACCACCACCACTACTACTCCAATCTAATTGTTCGCTGTCTTCAGCTAATTCCAAACCATTTTGAGCAGAATATGCTCGAAACGCACGCTCAATGTCGCCTCCTGGATCCTCAATTATATTATACCCCGTCGATGTCCGACCAATCCACACTACCCCGTATTGTACATGTTTAGCTGCCGGGGGTTCAACCAGCGTTGTTTTGTTTTTTCCCTCCGTCACGTTCTGAGTGACGGAGTTCTGAGTCGTACTTTTCTCCATCCTTTGACGTTTTATCGTCATGCTACGCGTTCGATATCGAGAACTCCTGGTCCCCATCCCTTCAGCCAGACGGGGGCAAAACGGGCAGAGTTCAGCACTATCCCCAAACGATCCAAATTCTAACAACCTGCACACGCGTTTGCGCCCTGTTTCTCTATTCGTCAGTGTACCCATATATACGTTTTTGCCCGCGTTCTTCGTAGCCTCCAAATGAAAATCTGAATCTCCGTGATGATACGTCCACTCAAACGAGACAGGGTGATTACATGACACTTGACCACACAAGAAACATTTCACTTTCAACTTCGCTGCTTCAAATAACAGACACAGACTCAATTTGGGATTAAACAATAAGTAGTTAGCTTCTCTGACTTTAGTTTCCCAGAGCCCGAATAACCTCGGGTCAATATCCGTCAGGGGCATAAAAGAATTGCCAGCCAGAAGATGGTGGTGATTCCACTTCAATCAACTAACTAACGGACTGAATAATTAACTAACTAACTAGCTAGCTAAGATCGGCACCTCCACTTTTGAAACCTCAGTATCGAATGTGGCGAAAGAAACAAACATAGTGGTTCTTAGACCCTCAGGGAACAGTGCCAGGACCCGTCCCAAATAGAGATCGACCCCCACTTCCTTGTCGTAACCAACCCAACGGACCTGAGTAAGGCGGTCACGTATCGGAATGGAATTGCCCAGTGCTCCCGACGTGTACACTTGGGGAGGAAATAATGGCCCGAAAACGGGCTTTTTGGAACCCTTGAGACCCGTTAATGACGGCAGCCACCACCATGGAGATTTGGTGGAGGGGTATTTTGTTTGATTGGGTGCCGGATCAGATGCGGAGTTGGACGTGGCCTCAGTCTTGAGAAATTTCGCCCACACCAAGTTCTTCGTTGCAGGGTACACGCTTTCAACTACAACGGCGTCGTAGAAGCGGGGTACTTTGTTTGGGCATTGCTTTTCAAAGTCGGCCGCAAAGTCCATCCACCACCACTTGCGAGTGTCAATAATTTCCTGGGGATAGAAGCCTATCGCCTCATCCGCGGGGTTCACAGCAATGTAGTTAAGGAAGGGCATCCCGACACCCGTACCGAGTTGACTTAAACCGAGCACAGCGGTAGCATTCGCACCATCGCATCGAGTTTCTGTAATCATCGCCCCATTCCACATTAAATTCGCTGTATCCATGAACACCGGAATGCCTAACCACGACTCCACGTGCCCGTACAGTGGACCCAGCGGGATGTGACTAGGGGTGTACCCGAGAAACAGCAAACACTCCAGACTTTGCTCAGAAAGCTTCTCCAACTCCTCTCGACCATCAATCAGCGAAAACCGCACCTCCTCAGCAGGTGATTTCGCGCCTTCTAGTTCAGTCTCCGGTGAATCTGATGTCAATGAAGTTGATGTCAGTTCGGAATTTGATGTCAGTTCGGAATTTGATGTCAGTTCGTCGTATCTATATTTCCATGCTAGCCGCTGATAATACAAATCGGCGCAGTGAGAGTTGTCTGTTGGGGGTTTTCTGAAGCCGTTGAAATAATAGCCGCCGCGCTGAATTGCGGCTCGCGAACGCGACGATCTAATTGTGTTCCAGCCTCCGAAGGCGGCCTGCCTGTTTCCAGACCACCAAAGGGGAATGGAGGCTGCTAAACTGTTGGTGCTGGTAAAAGGGTCGAAGCTGGCGAGGGAAAGGGTAGCAGTCAGCAGCCACTTCATCCAATTATCGCGAGCACACACGTGTGATTAATTTGGAAAATTGGATTTTGTGCTCGCCATGCGTTGCTTGCGTGCTCATTCCGGCGACTCGTTTCTGTATTTGATGTTGGGGATGTCAAGCAAGTCGGCGCATTTGAGGTTGAACCAGAGCACGGGTCGCAACCCTTCGGGGAAGACGAGCATGGATTTGAATAAATATATATCAGTGCCCATTTCGCGATCTCTTCCGATCCAACGTCCCTGGTCCACCACCAGCCTACCAGGCCACGCGTTGTCAAAAATCCCGGCCGAGAGATGGGCTGGGACCAGCATTCCCTTTTTGGGTGAGCCCACGAACCTTTTCGGCGCCAGAAAACCTGGTGGCATCATGTTGGGCGGCATAGCGCGGCTGGAAAGCATGTCGGGAAGGGTGGTGTTGGTGCTCATGTAATGTCTCGGAATTTTCGGCGGGCAGAGCTTCCCGAAATCCTCGGTGTAGTCGATCCAAAGCCATTGGTCGGTGTCGATCACCTCGGGGGGATATACGCCCATGAAGGGATTGGTGGGACTGTAGCCCAGCGTAACGTGGGCGAAGCCGCCAGTTCCGAGTCCCAGTTGGTTGCAGCTAACGTACAACGGACTTCCGTCGTCACACTGCGTCTTCACTATCGTCTTCCCGCCCCAAAAGGCCTGTGCAATGTCATTAATTAGAGGACGCCCAAAACTGGAGTAGACCCGGCCGTACACCTGACCCAGGGGTATTCTGTTCGGAGCCCGGCCCAAATACAATAAACATTCCAGCTGCTGTTCCGTCATCTCAGCTATTTCCTCGGGAGCCGATACCAATGAAATCCAAGGACTCTCAGTGGATTGTCCCTTAGGGGCTTCGCCGTCAGTGGCTTGTCCCTTAATGGCTTCACCGTCAGTGGCTTGTCCCTTAGGGGCTTCACCGTCAGTAGCGTCTTCCATGTCCTCGTTCAGGTCCCTTTTCAGGTCCCTTTTCAGGTCCCTTTTCAGGTCCAAGGCAAGATCTAGGTCCAGACCAGTTTTGAACACCTCGACTTCCGCAGCCAGTTCCTGGCTTAGCTTCTCCGCGTATCGTTCGGCCCAAAGCGGGTTTGAGAGGTACATGGTGACGCATCGTTCGTTCATGGGCGGCCGTTTCTTGGCTGAGTCGAAGTAGTCGCCGAACACGGACATCGCCAACACACGCGAGTCCAAAGGTAGGTCTAATCCTCCCGAAGGGTTCTCACGGGTCTTAAACAACCATTTTATTAGATCTAAAGGTATGGTATTCACGCGAGTTAACAACTCCACCAGGCCGAAACTCATTGTCGCTACCAGACACAAGACCAGGAGCATAGTGCAAACCGTGTTCGACTATTCCTTCTTCCGGAAAACTAATCCGCAGTGAAGGTTAACTGTTCCAGACACAACTATTCGGTATAAAAAGAATATATATCTCTCTCATGCGACATTCCACATGCGTGACAACTTGTTAGGCGAACCATTGTTTCTCTCTAATGAGTCTTTGTGCTGAGGCTTTGGCGTCCAAGAATAGGGAGTCTGCTTCATCAACATCTTCTTTGGTAACTTGTTCACGTTGTTGTGTTCTTGCTATGATGGCTGCTGGGCCGAGGAGTTGGTTGGCGTAACGCAGAGAGGTGTTACTGCCGATCTCGCCAAGACGTTGGAGCGCGTCGGGTGTGAGTTCCGTCTTTTCAGTTCTCGCGCGGATGCCGATGATTGTGATGGCTTCCTCGACGGTGTAAGGCACCGTTTTGATGATAAGAAGACGGTCCAGGAAGTCGACGGGTATGCCGTGGGGTGAGGTGATGTCTAGTGCTCCTCGCACTCGACAGACGCCTCGATTCGTGGCTAGAATGAGCACAGGTGCGTGTTCCGATTCGACTGCTCGGTTAAGGAACGCGAAACATTCGAGATCGAGCATATGTGCTTCGTCGATGAAGACCACACCGGGACTCAGCTCGGCGAGTCCATCAGTAATGTATTTATCCACGATTTTGTCCACTTCCCGTCGAAGTCGGTCAGTGATCTCCGTTTTCCGCGGAGTCAGGTATTGCGAGATCACGGTGGCGATGTCTGAACTTGCACCCTGTGGCTTGCTATTCGCCACATCCAGATCGTGCAGCGTCAGGTCCTGCACCACCTCCTTGCTCTTGAACACCTCACCCTTTGGCAGGGGCACAAATTCTTCCGTGTCCAGGTCCACTTCGGCTGCGTAGGCATCACACCGTCCCAGTCGCTTCACATAGCCCGTCTGCGCCTGTATGTAGATCACGTCGCCCACGTTGACACGCTGCGCCTGCAGACCTTCGTGGATCTGCGGCGCCAGCTTCAGGGTCTTCGTGCCCGCACTCGTCTTGAGCACGACGACCACTGCCGACATCGCCTTGGCGAAACCGCCGTGGGGATTCTCTGTCTCCTCGACAGAGAGTTCGAGCACCTCGCCCTCATACACGTCTTTCACTTCGCGGATCCGCAACCCAATTGCGCGTCGGAAACACTCCGTCAAAATCTCCGTCTTCTTCACCTCTTGCGAATACACCTCCGCCGCGCTCAACGCACAGAACGGCACACGGCTACCCAAGTCACGACTCAGCGCAAAGGCAATCGCCGTCTTCCCCGTACCCGGCGGCCCGGCCAACAATGCCGCTTTGCCCGCCAACTTCTTCGCACGCACCAAGTCCATCAACAGACCGGCCGCCTCCCGAGCCGCCGCTTGACCGACCAACCCTGTCGCCGTCCCCGGAATCACACGCCCATCCGCGTCCAAACCCAGACCTTGCACGTGTGTGTGCGCCGCAATCCGAGCCGCCACCGTCATATAAAAATCGACTTACGCTTTTCGTCCTTCGGGGCCAACTGACCCGGCAACGGCGGACCCTCCGCCAAACGCTTCGCCCGACTCAACGGCCGCTCCACACCCGCCGGCAACCATGCACGCGGTTCGAAACCCACCTCCGCACACAACGCCTGCCACGCGTCCTCATACACTGACTGCAACCCGCCGCAGAACGAACCCGCCTTGTCCACAAACTCTGCAACAATACTCACAACGCATCCCCCTTCAACGGACACCCATCCCCCCTCTGGGAAATGGGCAGCGGGCAATTTCCCCAGGCAATAGTGCCCCCCCCCTCTAGGCAGCAGGCACCCCCCTCCGCCCCCTCTAGGCAGCAGGCACCCCTCCCCCCGCACAACGGGCGCACCCTCCACCCTTCCTTACTGAACAACACGCGCTCAGCCGCGCCGCTCGCGCCGCACATCAACTCCGGTTCCACCACACCCGTCGCGTTCGCAAATACCGCCGCCTCCACATTCACCTTCAACCGGCACTCCTTCACCCGCCGCTTACTGCTCCGAATCGCCTCCGCCAGCCGCTCACTCTCGTCGTGATACTGGTTCGTCTCGTCCCGCAGCCGCAACTGCTCCTGCCGAGTCCGGCTCTGGCTGTTCTGTTTCTCGCCCAACTCTCTCACCAACCTCGCCGACCGCTCGTGCGCCTCTCTCTCCTTCGTAACTAATCTATCTACATCTTCGCGCAAACAAGCAAGGTCGTCGTGGCGGACTACAACACAACTCTTCCACCATCAACGTCGCCACTTACCGTCAATCGACTTCTGCAATTCCTTCAAACCGCATTCAGCCTGATCCAGCCGAGCCGGCAATCTAGTCGAGTGCCAGTGAACCCCCAAAGCAGTGTCCCACAACTGGTTCAACCGGCGGAACTGCGACTCCAGCTGCCCCACCTGCAGTGCCCGGTCGCTCGGAACGACTCGCTGGTTCGCCTGCCCCGGTATCAATGAATGCGCTTCCATAACGAGCCGTTAATTGCCAAAAAAACAAATTAGTGGTGCTGAGCCTTATCTTTCTTCTCCTTCTGGGCAGGGTGCTGTGACTGCGTCGAACAAGAAGGTCCGTCGCAAGTGTAACTCACTGTGTACGAACACACTGCCGGCGAACTTTCCGTTCGCTGGCACATGCCGTCCACCGGACGCGCCAAGCCCGTGCAACCTCTGTAAGGCTCAGTTCGAAGTGTGCAGTATCCGTTTTCCAAATTATATCCCGAAGGACAGTACAACTCAATTGGACGCTCTTCCACTCTCACACACTCACAGTCAACGTAACTGTCAATGTGGTGCTTCAAGATCGCGCACTCCTGGTTATAACCTTCCGGACAGGTCGCGAAGGGGTTCTGCCTGTCAAACGCGAAACAGTTGTTCGGGTTGCCATAAGCAGGACACACTTCAATCGGGTTGGTAGGAACCGGCACCTGGCACAGCCTTCCATGCAAGTCACCCACCGGGCAGTAAGGCGTGGCCGGGATTGTGATGTTTGCAACACAGGTCTGCTCGATATCAATCACCTCAAAGCTTTTGGGATGGTCGTGCACAGGAGTCTGGTGCCACTTGTGGTACGCGCCGGTCTCAGATTTCCCGCGCAAAGTTCCAGGAACTGGTACCGATCTCATTGGAGATTCATGCGGAACAGTAATTCTCGTCATCACAGTTCCTTCCTCTTCAGACAGCAAGCGCTTCTTAGGTACCGGAGTGAGCATGGTCTTTTGCCCGGTTTCATGATGGTGGTGTTCGGCGCCGCAAGGCACGCTCGTCACACGACGGCATGTACCGTTCCCAAGATCATCATATCCACCCGGGCATGTGAATTCAGCGGGAACATTCTCGTAGGTTGAACAGGTGCCGTTATATCGGGTGCCATCAGGACACTCCAGGATATTGTCCACCTGAATTTGTTTGACGCAGACCAGAGCTGGGTCATGCTTAGTCAAACCCGCCGATGCTTCCAACGTATAACCGTCAGTGCAAGCCATTCGCGGCACGGAAACTTCGCGGCGAATGCAGCGGTTATTGACGGTCGCATATCCGTACGGACATCTTTCTTCAGGGATCACAGAACGGAGGCAAACGTTATTGAGCAACTCAGAGCCCTGGTGGCACATTGTGGACTGAGGAATTTCCACTATCCGTTCACAGCGATCCCCGAACAGCTGATAAGTGTCCGGGCAGGTGCATTCCAAAGGCGATCTTTCAAAAGGAATAGTAGGCCCTTTCTTATCCTTGGTCTTGGATCGGAGCAGGCTTTCAAGCGGCGGTTTAGCACTAACTACCTGAATTATTTCCATTCCTTGCTGCTTCTGGGAGACGCCTTCATCGCTCTTGGCTCCTCCCAGCTTCAAGTACGTTTCCGGAGCAACCTCGTCGTAGACATCCTCAATCTGTTCAGCTACTGCTTGCAGTGTAGCAAATAGCGTCACAAACTTCCTCATTTCAAAAATTCAGAATCGCCAGCTGTTTGCTCCGGAACAAAAATGCGCGTGTTTGTATCGCGCGCGCATTTTTGAAATTCCGCTGTGTTCTATAGGACGCTCAAGCCTGACACAGTGGACGCAGAATCGAGTACCTTGAAGCTTGTTCCATCATTCAGCCGGTTCATCATGATGGCGGAGCGTAAAGCGTGTTCCTGACTAAAATGGTCAGATCGTTTGTAGTACTTAGAACTTACTTGACATGGCAGCTGACTATGCCTATTTTCTTGTCAGAATCAACGTGAACGACATCCAGCAACGTGCCCACACCTCCGAGCGCTCCAGCTTGAATTTCAACAATATTCCGTATTGCTGCGTTGAGTTTAGCGCTAGTCATTCCTTGTGAGTTCCTGAGTAGCAAAGCGGTGGATTTCCGTTGTTCATGTTCCGTACCAGGTCATGGCAACATAGCGTGTGGTTAGTGTTTTTTTGTCCATAAAAATTGCCGTGATGGTATATAAAGAGTTGCTGCAATACCTGAAAAGCGAGAAGGAAGCAGTGCGCGATGAGGCGGCGAAGATACTGCTGGGTTTGTCGAGCGACCCTGCGGAGCTTGGACCTGACTTCAAGGAGTTAGCGAGCGAATACCTTTGGGCGTTGTGGAGGCTGGCCCAGCGGGCGCCTGGGGCTGGGAGCGAAGAGGCTCTGTCCGCATTGGTAAACTTCAGCGAGCACTTTGACGCGGAACTGGCCCAAGCTTCCTTTTTAGCTACGTTGTGTGAGGAGCTGGGTGAGCGGCACGTCACAGGTCCTGCAGAGGTTGAGAAACTGCTTTTTATGCTGTTAGCAAACATAACACGGAACGAAAAAGCTGTGGAGTATTTGCTACAGCAAGAAGTGTTCCTGTGGCGGATTTTCGGCTACTTTGCGGATTCTGGACGCCCCACGGCGACAGTGATCAGTCGCGAAGCCGGAGACTATGTGGGAAGCATCTTGGTTAATTTGACGGCTACCAAGGAAGGTCGCCAATGGTTCTCGAAAATTGACGCCTCCTTCTGGGAAGTGCTAACGAACCAGTGTCGGTCGCCCGCGCGGGCCGTACTCATTTTGTCCGTAGTCAAGAACCTCTGCTGCGACAATGTACTAATCGAGGAACGGACCGTAGACGTGCGCGCCGTCCTTATCATGGTTAGCAGAATGGTCTACCCCCCCGACAACGACCAGGTTATAGACCAGGCACCAGCGGGCCTGGTAGGCACCCAACAATCCTCTAACTTGTCCAGAGAAGTAAACATACTCATCCAAGCCGGCGCCTTTGGGCTCATACCGGACGTTGCCTGCCGCAAACTCGCAGTCGAATGCTTCACAGGCCTCTTCAGGGTCGACTATGCCCGCGAAATCGCGCGCTCCCTTAATCTCTACGAAGTGCTCCGGGTCTGGCACACACTGGAACTGAATAATGACATCATGACCGCTATCGAAGATATTGTACATCTGGTCCACTACTCTGAGGAGGAACTTACACAGCATAATGGCACTCACTAGACCTTACCTTCCAGAAACTCTTCTTCAGTCCAAGGGCTTCTTCAGTCCAAGGGCTGTTTCAAATCCAACGGTTCAAGCCATCACCAGTGTCCTCAGCGACGATGGATAAAATTGTTGGCAATAAAGTCAGTGGTGGCAATGCTTTCGTAGCAGCAATAGCAGTTCGGGAATATCAACCAAAACAACAACCTGACAATTCTTTTTCGATTGAAATTCGCTGCTGGTAGTGTGGGACTTTTAACACGAAGGATTGAATCTCTACGACCCGGAATTAATTGTGCTCCAAGACAACGGGGCGGGATCACCCTGAGACGTGCTAGATGCTTTTGTCGAGGTTGGTTGGTTGAGGACTCATGCCTGGCCCGTGCAGTACATAATATTTTTATGGACACCCTGCTGGGACGGGGTGAAGAGGCGGCTCCTTCCGGCCACTGTGGGACGGTGGAGGAGTGCAGTGAAGCGGGTGGTATCGACACGCATCGCGTTAACGAGAGGTCGCCGATAACGACGGCGTCCCATCAGGATGAGCCACAGGCACAGGATGAGCCACAGGCACAGGATGAGCCACGGGCACAGGATGAGCCACAGGCACAGGATGAGCCACAGGCACAGGACGAGCCACAGCTGGAGGCAGCAGTTTTGGATTACTGGAGACGGCAGCCGGCATCGGTGGACGGTGTGCTGGGTGGCTATGGCCACTTGCATTCTTTGGATATTCGAGGTTCCAGGGAGTTCTTGAATTTGGTTGGTCGCCGGTTGCGAAAGTGGAAGGTGACTGTGAAGCAACAGAGGGCTCTTGACATCGGAGCAGGCATTGGGCGAGTAGCACAGTACTTGTTGTTGCCCATGTATGGTCGTGTGGATCTGGTTGAGCCGGTGAAAAAACTACTTGAGACTGCTGAGCGGATTTTGGGGCCTAGAAATGAAGTCCGATATATAGATAGGTGCATAGAAGACCTGGGTTCAGATGCAATTCGTTCGGACTACGATTGCATCTGGCTTCAGTGGGTTACCATGTACGTTCCTGACGACAAATTGGTGAAAATTTTGGGGAAGCTTGTGCTGCACTGTCCCAACGGCTTCGTAGGTATTAAGGACAATGTGAGTGCAGATGATGCTACGCAGTTTGACGAAGTTGATCATTCTTTCGCTAGGAGTATGAGTAACTGGCAGGAGATTTTCGCGCGTGCGAAACTTAGCGTCATTCACATAGCCAAGCAACGTCAATGGCCAACCCATCTTTATGACGTATATATGTTTGCACTTCGTCCCGCTAGGGACATGTAGAACCGAGGGGTTGGGGGAGAGGTTGGGAGTGATCTGTACAACCCATCGACCAAGCCCAGCAACACGTTGTTTCGCATTCTACCCCCGTTCATTTTTTTTAGTTGGCCACGACTGAAAATTCGTCCTGCTCCGTACGTACTAGGGTAGCTAGCCTCGCTGAATGAGTATAATAACTGGATCGCTGACTGACTGGGTCGCTGACTAGCTAACTTTTTCTTGCAACTAAATACGAATATCCGAGCGAGTGGGGATGGACCAGGAATATCCAGACAGGCAGGTGCTTTCCCTTCGGCCAAGTTCATTCCACTAATAATTCCACTTTTCCTTAGCTGTTTTCTTTGCAGTCCTCCCCATGCCAGGCGATGCTATATTCGTCGACGCCGTATCAGATGGTGCTGTACCAGATGGTGCTGTACCAGATGGTGTTGTAGCAGGTGGTGCTGTACCAGATGGTGCTGTACAAACACTCGACACTGAATGTCAAGACACGGGCTGCTCGCTATCGGTCTTTTTCTAGGATCTTCCATCGGTTGGACACCGTTTCGACTCTAGTACGTCGGACAACACACGAAACGGGCTTTGTTCTGCGTTCGTACCTTGTGGACGAACCACCATCCGACCGGATTCAAGCCGCCCCCGTTCACGCAGGTCTTGGTCCAATCGATCTACTCGCGTTTCTTCAAGTGCTTCTTGCTGGCACCGCCCTTCTTTTGGATGTATCGGACGTAGAAGAACTTTGCGAACAAATAAAAGTAGGTGGAATACATGGCCGCTGCCGAGACCATGTTTGTCTTTGAAATAAAGCATGTGCCCATGTCAGCCGGGTCCATCGCGATAGTTGCCGTGGAGTATTGCATGAACGGCTTCGTGAAGGCATTGTGGAGGGAAACGATTGTAATCAGGACCCCAGCAATCATCTGTGCAATCTGCATTAACGTTACCACGACACCCCACCGCGGAGGTCGCGACCTGGTAGCGGCCAAGTAGTAGTAAAAGTACATGACTGAATGCACTACAAAAAGCACATTATCCTTCGCGTGGCATGAAACTGGTTACTGTGGAGGGAACCAATCCATGGGGGACTGGATTTCGGGAATGAAGGTTTCCATAGACTTACCGGCGTAGTTCATTCCGCAATAGAACATGCCAGGTGGCTGTTCTGAGGCGAATGCGTCCCAGGTATACATCAGGACGGTGACGTGATGATACCAGTGCAGAAAGTTCAGATTCCTTTTCCGTAAAACAATAAATACGGTGTCGATCAGCTCAAAGTACTAAAAGAGTAGAGTTCAAGAAGGATGAGGAAGCGGGATGAGCCCTCGTTCACGCAGGTCTACCCCTCAGCGGCGTACCTTAGAGTAGACGAACAGTCCGGTCCATAATCCTACCGCTCCGCGGCCATAGGTAAACACTGGGGGTGAGCAAAGCGAAGCGTTCCATCCGAATTTATAGAGTTGTACAAACATGTGCGGCAGTACGCGTGAAGCGCCCCAGGCAGAGTAGACAGCTAGCAGCAGGTTCCAGTATTTGAGCGGGGCCTGTAACTTGAACGGTGTCTTGTCCGCCATGTACCTGGGTCCCCACCAGATGAACAGCAGGTAGAGGAAACAGAAGGTCGGCGCCAGCCAATAATTCGTCCGCGAATACAACAGGAGACCTACCCCGTCATAACTCTTCTCAAACGGCAGATAAAACGGCTTCAGCCACCAAACGTCCCTCTCCAACAACAGAATGGCCTGGCTCGCATTGGGAAAGTCCCTCAACTGCAACTGCCTATACCCGTCGAAGGCAAACTCATCCATTTCAAAAAAAGTTTTTCGAACACCCGTGTACCTCCGGCAACCGGTGCCCAACACAATACTCCAAGTCACAACCACGACAATGCACCTTCACCATCGTCACCTTCACCTTGCAACCGTCCTTACCGCACAAACCAGCTACAGAAATCGTTCCCTTGCCCGCGAATGTTTACCCCCTCTCCCAGGTGGTCCTCTCTTCCACGTGATGAATGATCCCCTCCCGTCTGCCCCATGTGGTCCCCCCTCTTGTTGTGATCAACCCTTTCCGTGCTGGCCTACAGTTCTTTATCCGTTCTCGCTCCAGCAGCCGTTGTTTGTTCAGCTCGCGCTGTTGGTCTCGTTTGATTCTGTCGCGCTCCTTCTTGGAGAGAGGCTTGGCCTGCCTCTGCTCCGACGGCAGCAGCTGTAACGGGCTGTCTTCGACCACTTCATTAACCACAACGTCCTGCTTCCCTTCCACCTCGTCGCCGCCGTCCTCCGAAGAAACGGAGAGGTCAACGAATGTACTCGCCGGCGTCCTGCCGGTCTCAGAACGGGGCAGCCCGCCGGCTTCCGGCCGCCTGGCCTCCGACCCCCTGGTCTCCGACCCCCTAGCCTGCGACCCTTCGACATTCAACTTGAGGGCCGGTTTCTTCACCACCAACGTCCGCTCAGACCCCTCGCCCGCACTTGTGTGTAGCAGCAGCAAGGCGGAGGCCATTTCGTGGACTACCGCCCGCTGGTATGAGCTCAGCCCCGCAAACACTAGCTCCTCTCCCGGCTTCGTCACGCTCTTCAGCTTCCGAGCCACCTCTGCCTTGAAGCCCTCCTCTTCCCTGGTGGCAG
Source organism: Gregarina niphandrodes (assembly GCF_000223845.1). Lineage (NCBI taxonomy): Eukaryota > Apicomplexa > Conoidasida > Eugregarinorida > Gregarinidae > Gregarina > Gregarina niphandrodes. The sequence continues at coordinate 26,481 of NW_011645796.1, read as the reverse complement.
CCGTAGTCCCCCGACCTCTGGCGGCAGCCCCTCGGCCTGTGGCCGCAGTTCCGCGCCCCCTGGCCGCAGTCTTTCGGCCTTTGGCCGCAGTCCCTGGAGCTCTGGCGGCGGAGTCCCGCGGTGCGGTTCTCACGTTTGGAGACCCCTTAGCACCGGCCCCGCGGTTGACGCCAGCGCCGCGTTTTTCTCCCTGATCGGGTGTCCCAGTCTTGGGAGCGCGGGATTCCTCGGCCTCTGTTGGGCTGTCTTCGACGGCTTCAAGACGCGCGACCTCATGATAGGGGACGAAAGCCAGCACAGACTCCACGGCGCCGAGTTGATCGCAGTAGTCAAACAGATTCTTGACAGTAGCTCCGGCCGCCACAGTGCTGCTGTCGCCCACGATGCAGCAGTGCTTCTTCGCTCTTGTAACCGATACATTGATTCGCGCACAGTCGTCCAGAAACCCAATCTCGTGTTTGGAGTTACTCCGAACCATCGAAATAAGAATCACGTCAGCCTCCCGACCTTGGAACCCATCAACTGTGCACACAGACAAGTGAAAGGGTAACTGTGATGATACCTCAGATATTTTGGTCTCCAGCAGCTTCACTTGCCTCGCATAGGGGGTGATAACACCCACTGTAACTTGTTTGCCAAACTTGCTGCCATCCAATTTGTTCTCATCCAATGACTCCAAGTGGTCAGCCAGGGATTTCAAATACTCAACCAACACAAACGCCTCTCCCAAATTGTACTTACTGGTCTCCATTAAGTCATCTTGAACCATTCCCTCCTCAAATGCACAAGGCGAAACATCAGCCGTATCGATCCAGCGCATCGCGGGATATGAGTGTCTCTGCTCATTGTTCTGTTCACCGTTCTGGCCATCGTCATCCTGATGACCATCGTCATCCTGATGACCATCGTCATTTTGATGAAAGGGGATTAGGGCATTTCGAACGGTCTCATGAGCCCGTAAGGAATTCAAGTAAAATGTTCTGGAGGACCAGTTCATAATATCTTCGTTCATTCTGTACTGAATGGTCAGCATCCGGCAGATCTCGGGGTTTCGGGTAGCGAATATCTCCATCAAACTGATTCCGAACCCTCTCTCCTCTGCTTCCCTGCTCTTTAACGTAGCTCTCAATTGTTTATGGTCGCCGGCTAATATCAACCGCTTACCCACCAGGCAGGGCATTATCGTCTCGATAGCATTAGCTTTCCCTGCTTCATCCACGATAACATAATCAAACAAGCGAGGTTCATTACCCGAACTCCAAACATATGATCTCAATTCGGAACTCATTGATCCGGTGCAGGTACAAAATACTGGTGAATAAGTAGCCAAAACGTCTTTTGTAATTCGCTTTTCTCGAGTATGTAATTCCTTCCTTAATGATTCAATCTCCTTTCTTGCAGCGCATCGAACATTTTTCCGGGTTGGCTCGTCCTTTCCGACCAATGCCTTCAATGTTTTCAACACTTGAGGATCGTTACACGTCCGCAACTCCCCAGAAGCCCTAACGTTCATTACCTGACTCAATTCGCGTCTTATTTCCTGACATGATGTGCTAAAATCGTTCGTTCGCGCGCGTTCGCTAAATATAAATTTTGAAAGAAGTGGGTTCTGACGGGCTGGATGACCCAGACGAATGCATGGAAGATCCTGACAAAGACCAAGGACGTTATCCACAGAAATATTCGACGGGCCTGTCACCAAAACACGGTTCCCTTGGCTAGCTAATATGTGGATCAATGCCGCTATCGTCGTTGTCTTGCCGGTTCCTGGTGGTCCATGAATAACAGAAATAGGATAACATTTTAATGCATTATAAATAGCATTTTGCTGGCTGGGATTAAGATGCCGCATCAAAGGTTTAATTCTGGCGACGAATTCCGGATCCAATGTCTCGAACATTTCGGTCTGTGACTCCTCTTTTGTTTGCTGCTCCTCATTCGTATCCTCATTCTCCCCATTCGTATCCTCATAGCTTTCCCCTTTATCTTCCATCTCATAAGCTTCCCGCTTCCCTTTACGCTTCCCTTCCTTGTCGCCGTCCTCTTTGTCGCCGTCCTCTTTGTCGCCGTCCTCTTTGTCGCTCTTCTCGAGATTCACTGACATGTCGTGCTTTGCTTGTAGAGCTTGTTCAATAATGTCAGCATGGTCTTGCAGCAGCTGGTCAAATAGGGGTAGCTGGAGACGATCTCTTTGCCTGTGTTGGAGGTCGTGTATTACTTGGTTCCTAAGTTTGTGCGTAACCTGGCTGCCTACTAAGGCAAGTTCCCAGCGACTTCCAACACAGCTGGAAGAGCCAGTCGTCTCTACGTAGTCTATCAGTTTGTCAAACTCCGCCATCTCCAGAGCAATGTCAATTTTTCCAGTATAGTCACACCGAACTACTACACCGGAACTGATTGTAGGTAAGTCGGCGAAGGTTTTGAACTTGTACTGAGAGCCACAACTGGGCTTAAAAGCAAACACTTCTCCGTTCTTATGCGAGGTGGTGATGGTATCATTACGAATTAGTTTCTCCAACTTTAAACGGATTCGACCGAACCACCCAGTGGTCATATCAGTTACGACCATTCCACTCATTCCGTAGTTTCGTTTCTCTGCCTCCTGCACAGTTACACCACTCAGCCACTTTGCGTGCTCCTCTTCTTCCGCAACTTGCTCTAGCCGCACACACTCAGCCAGCGAATCCAACATGTCTTAAACAACACTTGCCTTGCCCAACTTGTATCCAACTTGCCCAACTTGTATCCAGACACACCTTTCAACACCCAACCCGAAACCGCACTTTTTAGCCCCGTAAAATGCAAATGCTTGACGACCTGATCTCGCCGGGAGATATCACCCCTCAGCACGCCACTATCCACACCTTCATTATTTGGCTGGCATGTCTAGTCATTGCAACGACCAGCACCCTTTACGTCAAAAGGTGAGCAGCACTGTCCACCGATAAATTGCTCCTACCACCCCAGAAAAGCGTTCTAAACATGAAAGTGGTCATCCGCTTGGTCGTGAATGTCGCACCTCAGGATAACACAAACGCAAGACCATTGATTATACCACATCGCTGTTTACTCCCGAAGCTCTGTGGCAATACGGGAGATAGTAGTACCACAAGTCAGTTCAGGGTCCTTGACACATTCCTGAAGCAGACACTCCTCCGTGCATTAAAACAGACTGAGATACGGAACAGGCAGGGAAATGAAGCCGACATGAATAAGGAACTGAGCGAGGCATTGCGAAAAAGACGTACAATAACCCATAACGCATCACTACGATTCATCAGTATATGTGATTATGACGATACTCAGTGAGAACGAGATGTCAGTGAAAACGAGATGTGAGTTTAAACGAGATGTCAGTTTAAACGAGATGTCAGAGAGCATTCGGCATACATAACTTTGATGCGCATTACTTTGATTCTTGAGTAACGGCCTTTTCGTCGGTCTTCTCTTGACGGTCTCCTCCTTCGGCAAATGTCTTTCCGAACGGGAACCATAGCCATGAGTTTGGACTTATTCAAGATCGTGTTGGGCCGTTCCTGCAGAGGCACGTTGCCGAGAATCCGTCCGAGAACGGGATTTTTGACCAAGAACTTACGGTGGACTGCCTCGGGCGTAGGTCGCCAGGTTAATGAGTCAACGAAAGGGAGTTCGGATTCGAGAGGGTAGTAATATTCCTTATCGAGCTCGTAAGGTCTAACGGCTTTGAGCCAACTGATGATGTTTCCATCAGGTATCCTTGTGGATCTTTGACAGGGTCGAGATCATTTGCGAAGACTCGTTGATCGATGGGTGCCATGGGTCTGGTAGAAGTATGCGTCCTGGATTGTGGTCATCTGAATCGAGTGGGGGCAGTTCGCCGGTCTATGTGTACGTAGACAGATGCACGTCGGCAGACGACTGGCACACAGTTGATGAGAGCGCACGTTGACGGCACCTGGGAGGCCCACGGTCCCCCCGGAGAGCGTCTGGCGGGCCGAAAATTGGTAAAGGGGAAAGCGCCGGCAGCATAGGGGATCACGGCTGGGAAGGCAGTCGCTGATGCCACTCCCGTGGTGCACGGTTACTGAGAGAACGAAGCGGTGGCCGAAGACTGCCCACGGCCGACGCAAGTGCGAACGGACGCCACCTGAGTGGGATATGGTTGGCAGCCGGACTATCAGGGGACATGTGACGGTTATGACGAGTTCGAAAAAAAAAAAAAAAAGTCGGCATGAGAACGATTGAGTGTGGACCAGCTTGGTTCGAAACCGGCATTGTCGGGGTGCTGGCGGGTGCCACGGTAGGACAAGCTTCAAGTTCGCAGGCGGGCCCGACAATTGCTTTCAGCCCGTGGTCTCGGGATATTTGGTTGCGTAGTGTTGGTAAGGAGGTTTTTCCCTTCATGAGGAAGAACGAGAACAGGCCGAAGAAAGTTCTCGAGTGGTTTCAACATTGCTGCACTCCACAAGATGTTCCCGCAGGTCCCTGGGCCGGTGGACCTTTCCTGACCCGGCGACTGTTGGAGGAGTATGAACAGCGACAGGCAGGTCTGCCGGCGATGCAATGGCTGCATCGTGGCGTTCCGGAGGGCCTGTCACATGGGGATCATGCACGCGACATGTTTTATAAGCTATTTTGCCGGAGCCAGTTACAATTTATCCACGCTCACTTCAGAGACTATTCGTTTCAATCCAGTAAAGTTTCTGATTTGTTTCCGGAGGGGATTGACTGTGGAGGTCGTCGCAGCAGGTCGGCTCCTGGCATCGTCCATAGTGCCTACTGCGTTGCGAGCCGAAAACATCTGTCGCCCGAGCAATCCCTGCGGAATCTCGCAGTTATGGCCCGCTGGTATCCGTTAGCCGCGTTTGAGAGCGCTCGGGCGGCTGACCTTCTGCAACAGGGGTCGCTGTTCACAATTGATGGATACATTCCTGATATCTCAGTCCGTGGGAAACGGCTTCAGCAAGTGGCAACGCTGTGGCTTGGTGGAGACCCCCAGGCGCAACCAGACACGGTGACAGAGAGTGTGTCGGCTGATTTAGCGGAGTGCTTACAATACATTGGCAAGCTCACCAACGACAAGCTACTCGGAGAAACGCATAGTGGCCACCCCTACTCCATGCATCACAATGACGTGGATACTATCAAAGCACGCTACAAGGAACTCATTCAGACGACCCGGCTGTTCGGGGGCCAAAGCCGATGTGAGCTGCTGGATGACCGTTACAGCAATGCGTACGGGTGCTGGAGGGGCAAGGAGCAAGTGCTATCTGCTTATTTCCCTGCGTCTGGAACTTCAGCTAGGGAGGCTTGGTCTGGAGGAGTAGTTCCTGAATTCCCAGTGGTCCACGATGTTAAAATCAATAGCATAGCTGATTACCAAAACTACGAACTGCGCCAATGGGCGTGGATGGAGGAGCTACTGGTTCGCACTGTGGCAGACAAGCTCATCTCTGTTCGTGTCGCCAGCACTGGTGAAACCCGTGAAGACATTGCCGCCGCCATACAGGGACCCCAGCCATTTACTGTTGCTATCTCCACGGAAGAGTTGGCCAGAATTTATTTTGCCGCTACTCGCGAGGTGGTAAAGCAAGCGACTGAAGAACAAGCTGATGATTATGCCAGCAGGGTGGGTCTGGCTCTCATCACTACCGCGTACGATCTGTCCAAAGTCATGAATGCCGCCTGATTTTTCTAATAACTGACTGATCGATACTAAGGACGATACATAAGCTGGAAAGAATATAAACGTGATAAAACCTTTCTGTGGGTGATGCAACAAACAAACACAACACCGTTGGTCTTTTATTCATGAGCACGATGTTGTACCGAGCACGTGTCGTGAGTTGTTGTTGCGGCATCCCGGATGCCGCACCGGGATTATGCACGCGGCGTAGTTGATCAGTTTCCAAAGAACTAGTGGCACTATGAAGTCTGCGGGGGTCGTTTTACCAGATCGGTTCCTGGCGTGATCCATTGGACCTACTCCGAAATAAGACCAGTCACCCGAGCAATACCCGCAGACTCTCGCGGTTGTGGCCCGCTGGTACCCGCGTTTAGCGCTGATTATCAGCACTACGAAGTGCGCCAATGGGCGTGGATGGAGGAGCTACTGGTTCGCACTGTGGCAGACAAGCTCATCTCTGGTCGTATCGTCAGCACTGGTGAAATCCATGAACACATTGCCGCCACCCTACAGAGACCCGAATCATTCTACATTTTGGTCTCCACTCACAAGTTGCGCGATATTTATTCCGACGCAAGGAAATATGTGGCAAAACAAGGCGCTGAAGAACAAGCTGATGCCAGCAGGGTCGCCATGGCTTCTTCACTACCGCGTACGACCTCTCCACAAGCATGAACGCTTGATCTTTCACGCAACAATCGTCGCCCAAAAAAAGTGTGCGCACACTTTTAAAAAGCAACTGGTCAACAGATGACAGTGTACAGCACACAGGCATCCAGGGTCCCGTGAAGAGCTGTAGTACCTTGTTCCCACGCAAGCTTGGATCATGCTTCTCGTGGCTGAGTTGTCAAAGTAATCGTGTTTGTCAGTGGGTCTGCAGAAGAACGATAACGAAAAAGGGTTAGCGGAATTGGATTCGTGTCGGAGGGGTAGGTAGGCGTTCCCTAAAAAGTCGGGTGTGCTTCCACTGCACAGCTGGGGCTGGGCCTTACTTCCTCAAAGCTCGCACGGCATGCCGCCAACGACTACGCCGCCAACGACTACGCCGCCAACGACTACGGCCCTTCATCTTTCGCTTCCACGCCCAGTCATTACAACGCGTACAACCAGTACTCTGTCTCTTGGCCCAGCACCTTCGCGGCTAACTGCGGTCCCACAGCCTGGACATCCACTTCCGGCGCACTCCGCATATAATGTCGGCGTCAACTGCGCCTTTGAGAGTTTTCAGCACTCTCGATGCCGTCACTCGGGCTCCTTGCTGGCATGCGGCCGGCGGCATAACTCCCAGGGAAGCATTCGGCATCCTTCCCCGAGGGTCTTTCACGCCATCTTGCTTGAAAAGGCGGACCTCAGCCGCTACGGCGCGTGGGGGCTTCTTGCCGTCCTGACGCTCGCCGTTTCGCATGGGCCAGGGTTCGTGTGGCTGCTCCGTACAAGGGCGACGAGTATGGTTGCGGAGAGGACGAATGGGTACATGTTGTCCTCGGAGCAAGATCCCGCGCAATGAAAACAGAGTTGTCGATGATTTAGAGAGGATTGTCGGGTTCGGGCAGCCTGAGTCGAGAAGGGCAATCAGCTGGAAGAGAAGAAGCGCACAGTCGACAAGGAACGCCGAGAAAACGAGTGCTCGACCAGACGCGGTAATGGATGATGGACAGTTGAAGGAAACTACCCAGGTGGCCAAGTTTACAGACAGGTTAGGAGCTGCGATGGTCACGAAGGGAGTGATTCAGATATGGGCGCAACTATCGTTGTACTCACTCGCTGACGAGCCCAGTCAGTTGGGTTTAGAGGAGGCTGGAGCTGGTCCATCAGGGGCTTGTTTACCAAGACGCGAGTGACGTTGTTTTAGGATGCGTTGGCTACCAAACACTGTAGGGTGGATACTGTGCTATAGTGTGCTATGCTCCAGCGAGGAAAATCGACATCACATTCCTCAGTTCGCTAGTAGAGTTGCTCGTATGACCGAGTTGCTCGTATGACTGACTTGCTCAAGAAGAAGGCCGAGTTTCTTTGAGGTGAAGAACGGGAACAAGAATTTCAGAACATCAAGACCTCAGTCCTTTCTCCGCACAGTACGCAGTTCTTAACTCCGGGTTGATCTGGATACGGTCTTCCGACATATCCTCCCCAACATCTTCCCCTATCTTTCTCAACATCTTCCCGCATCTTTCCCAACATCTTCCCGCATCTTCCCGTAAGTTACCTCTGGACAACCAGTCTGCCACCACATTCTCGGTACTCTTCAGGTACTCTATTCCAAAGTCGAACTGCTGGAGTAACAACGACCACCTCGGAGACTCTCACGATGTAGAACTTTCCTTCTCGGGTGTCCCACCGCTGTTGACACTCATCCAGCTTTTCGCTACCAAATTCGATGGGGACACACCCCGGTTTGCCTCTGCTCCGGCATATCACCAATCGCCCGAGAACTGGCGTCCCGGCGCAGCCAGCAACACACACTCTGCCAGGACAAGATGAGGGCGTGCCAGCGTATGAGGGCGTGCCAGCGTATGAGGGCGTGCCAGCGTCTCTGATTGAAAGGTAGAAGAGGTTAGCCAAAGGGGACGAAAGTGTGCAGAAGAGCGTTCATAAAGCACCGAATCGGCTGTGGGTGTAGAGTCACAGTGATAGTGTGTATGTGACGATGTAATGTCGAAGGGCCTGATTACGTACCATCACTACCTACGAGTTGGAGGACATCGAGGCTAGTCACTAATACTTTTTGATGGCCGGGCATAACGAAGGACGGGGAGGAGGTCTGTCGAGATTGTTTACTCTGTCGTCGTTTTTAGCGCACCAGCGGCCCTGTCGAAGCCGGGGACCCCGACACAGCCTGCGTCAATGAGTTAGTTTCACCGAGGACTGAAGTTTACTTGGTTGTGGTCATGGGGCTCGGCTGGTTGACGGAGGTACTGAGTTCAAGCAAGAGTTCTTCAACCTGGTTCAAAAAATGTTGGAAGTGCAACCTGTATGTGACGACTCAATACCGACCTCAGGGCAACGGTGTTAACGAGTCTAGTCACGGGGTGGTTCGGAGCAGCGAGAGGCGGTGTGTTGGGCTGGCTGGTGCACAGCAACATCCCACACCCAGCGACGGCACCAGTAACGGCGTTCGTTGGGAGGAACTGACGCGAGGTCGACCCTAATGGACGCCCCCCCCCCCCACCCCA
>NW_011645796.1:10820-17429 GCF_000223845.1 Gregarina niphandrodes | reverse complement strand
CCCCCCCCCCCCCCAACCCCCCAGCCCCCACTTAAGAGACTGGTCATAAGATTTACATTTAAATTGTTCCGTAAATTTGTTGGGCTCTCCGCCACTGGGAGAGGCCTCGTAGGAAGGAGGGAGATCGCTTTGGGTTGGTCCAGTGATGCGCTGCAAACACGCGCGCGGTGTCCCAAATATGCCCCAATGTCTTTTCTGTCCCAAAAGACGTTCAAGCTAGAACTAACTCAGACGAGAAACAACACTATCAATTCTCCCATTCCAGGAGAATCCTCGGCAGAATGCCTTCGTTACGCGAGGTACTGGTCTCGCGGCATTTTCAGGAACGGGGGAATCCCTCTCGGAACATAAATAAACCAGGCGACTCACAATAAGGTACATCGCCGACAAAATACTACTCGAAACCTTACAAAGGATAATGGCAGATGATAATGCAAACCAGGGGATCCTCTGTGGGGTTACAGTGATGCCGTAATGTAGCATGGTGATACATACTGTATTGATGGTTATTGAGAGGTTATTGTTGAATACATCCGAACGAACAGCGAGCTAGCTGTAACTGGGTGAACTTAACTACCATCTCGTCAGTACGACGGCGCCTCGTCAGTACGACGGCGCCTCGTCAGTACGACGGCGCCTGTTCAGTGCAAGTGTTGGAGGAAAGGTGTTTTACGGGACGTTAATGGGGCGAGCTTGTCCACTTCCCAGTCACGGCCGGACAACAAAGTTCACGGAGATGGGGTTTGTTTAGTCATGCGAATTCAGTCATCCCCGGTTGGCACGTATCCGAACCGGTGGCCAAAACGGAAGCCGAGAAAAAAAGGAATTTAAAAAAAGTGGGCAAGATGAGAACGCTTGAGTGCAAGCCAGCTTGGTTCGAAATCGGCATGGTTGGGATGCTGGCGGGTGCCACTGAAGGAGAGAGGGGCTCGGCAACTGTTCTCGGCCAGTGGTCTCGGGATATTTGGATGAGTGGCGTCGGCGAGGATCTCAAGGCCTTCTTGGAGAAGAATGAAAATAAGCCGAGGAAACTTCTCGAGTGGTTCCAGACCCACTGCACTCCACGAGATGCTCCCGAAAACCCGCGGGCCGGTGGACCGTTCCTGACCCGTCGACAGTTGGAGGAGTACGAGCAGCGACAGGCAGACCTGCCAGCGATGCAATGGCTACATCGCGACGCACCGGCTGACGATTGTCAGAAGCGGCAAGCTCAGGTCATAGTGCGTGCGCTGAAGTTCAGCTTAAATTCTATAGACGAAAAAACATCATTGAGGGAAGGGGCATTTGAAGATTGTCCGCCTTCTGACCTGTATCCGGAGGGATTGTGCGGCTTCGGTCGTCTCGATAGGTCACCCTCTGGCTTAGTTAATTGGGCTTACTTTTGGAAGAACAGGGAAGACATGTCCCCTGAGCAGGAACTACGGACCCTAGCAGTTATCGCACGCTGGCACCCGGCCAGTGTTTTGGAGGGCCATATCGGTATATGGAAGACGCCGTTGTACAAACAAAACGACTACATACCGGATCTATCTGTCCACGAGGGAAGGCTTCGTCAACTTGCAGCGTTGTGGTTTTGCGGGGACCCCAATGTAAAGCCAGGCCCCATAACCGAGTCGGTGGTGGCAGATTTAGAGAGGTCCTTGAGGGAAATCGAGTACTATTCCTTGAGCGAAGTGGATAGAAATGAGGAAGACGACACATACTTCCTTAGGTATGTGGACGTGGAAAAGGTGAAGAAGGAGTACCTGGCTCGCCTCGACGCTCAGAAGAAGCGCGTGTCCCTCCGTGAAGAAACGATGCTCGAACGTCGTTACTGTGAGGCGTATACGGGTTGCAGGGACAAATTCTTGTCTACGTATTTCCCCGACCCCTCCCAGCCGAAACCTTCGGCCGGGGAAGTGCCTGAATTTCCTCTCGGTTCCCAAGTCAAAATCACCAACATAGCTGATTACCAAAACTACGAACTGCGCCGATGGGCGTGGATGGAGGAGCTACTGGTTCGTACTGTCCTGGACCAAGTCCTGTCGAAGCACACCACCAACACTGGTGAAGCCCTCGATGCCGCCGCTCTTGTTGCCGCCAAGAATGCGCCGGAACCCTTTATTGTTTCTGTTTCAAGAGCCGATTTGCGCGATATTTATGACCAAGCTCTGCCGCAGGTAGCGAAACGAGTAGCCGTAGAACAGGCTCATGAGTATGCTTGCAGAACTGCTGGTGTCCTGATTACTACCGCCTACAATCAGTCAACAGTACTTGGCTGAATCTTTCATGCAACAATCGTCGACCAAAGCTATTACGCATACTGATGGCGCACACTGATGGCACATACTGATGGCACATGCTGATGTCTTACCATGCCTTCGGGCGCGTGGATGCCAGTCAGTATTTTGTTCCCGTTCGTTCAACGGCAACGATAATATGTGCCCTAAAACCGTCTCTTGAATACAACAAGCCGACGGTACCCCTGTGGTACCCAGTAACGCAATTGTTGTACGACCAACAGGTCCGTTGGTACCCCATTCTGTTGAGCTATGTGAACTCTATTAACGGAACGGAAGTCGGAAATTTGAGTCAAAAAAGGTGGCATGAGAACTCTTCAGTTCAAGTCAGCTTGGCTGAACGTCGGCATCGTGGGGGTACTGGCGGGTGAGACGTATACGGGCTGCATGGACAAGTTCCTGTGTTGCCGATTTTCGGGCCCTTCCAACTCCAGAGCCGGCTTGCTCCATACCCATACTATTCATCGTGTTGTACAGCGAGTGGGCTTATGACTATCATTTCAGAATTATCGGTGTCGTGGTTACTACCGCATACAACCACTCAAAAATGCTTGGTGTGTAATTTTTCATATCCCATTAACTGGCCCAGGCAGAAGTCAGGAATTTTGTTAAAAAAAATAAAACCAGAATTTCATGAGAACACAGCAGTGCAAATCGGCTTGGTTGAAGGTTGACATCGCAGGGGTACTGGCGGGATGTGGTCAAGGACAAGTTTCAAGTTACTTCAGCCCCAGTGCGGAGGTTCCCCCGCCGCCTCCCATGAAAGTTGTTGTGAGCCGTCGAGTTCGGGACCTTTTGCTTTATAGCAATGTTGACGAGGTCAGACCCTTCCTGGAGGAGAACTTAGAAAATCCTGCGAAACTTGTTGAGTGGCTCGAGGATTACTATAATCGACCGCAAGATAAAAAATTGTCGGATGTAATGTTCTTGATTCCTCGTCGACGGTTGGAGGAAGACGAGAGGAGACAGGTTGAGTCGCCGCGCCAGGAGGCTTCGAAGGAGCAGTTGAATGTACCGATCGAGACAGATGGCGGTCAGAGTTGTTCTGATCAGGGAGTACCTGCATTGGTCCATTGGGCTCGGTGTCATGCGAACAGAGATGCACTGTCACCGGCGCAGTATCTGCGGAATCTCGCAATTCTGGCGCGCTGGTTTCCGGAGGCTGCATACAAATTGGCGAGGATGTGGTTTGAGCAGGATGCACCAATGTTCACAAGTAGTGAGTTCGTTCCCGACCTTTCTGTCGGACGGCAAAGGCTTCGGCAAGTGTCACTGCTGTGGCTTGGTGGGGATCCTAATGGATTCTCAGACCCTTTATCGGACTCGATATCGGATGCTGTGGGTGGGTACATCAGCGACATTGGCGGCTCCCGCCAGCGAGGGAACGCCATAAGCTGCCTTCACATCGACGACGTGAAGGAGGGATACAGTACTACTCTCCAGTCTTTGGACAAATTGAAGGGCAAGCACCGACGACAACACCTAGAACGACGTTACAAGAGTGCGTACAAGGGATGCGCTGAACTATTTCTCGCCACCTACTTCCCAGAGGTTGTTAGGGGGATGCGACGTCAGCGGATTCACATTCCTCCCCGTTTACGTGGACGGCCATTTGCGTTCCCAGTAGGCCACACTACCAAAGTCTTCCGCCGGGCCAACTACCGGAGTTACGATCTGCGCGAATGGGCGTGGATGGAGGAGCTACTGGTTCGCACTATGTTGGACAAACTCATCGCTGTGCGTGCCGCCAGTACTAACGAAACTCCCGAAGTCATTGCCGCCGCTCTACAAAGACCTGAACCATTCACCGTTTCGCTCTCCAAGGAGGAGTTGTATGAAACTTATAATCGTGCAACGGACGAAGTAGCAAGCCAAGTGGCTGCCGAACAAGCGAGTGCTTATGCTAGCAGGGTCGCCTTGGCTTTTATGACCACCGCGTACAACCACTGCTCTGTTATGGATGCCGCTTGATTTTTTCTGACGCAACAGCTCGACGTAAAACACATGGCGGAACTTCTTCTTGGCCGAAAAAATGGCGGAACTTCTTGGCCAAAAAAATGGCGGGCAGATGCAGATGGCGGGCAACATTATTTAAGAACGTGGAATTCATGGTTGGTACATGAATGACCAAATGCTTCTAGACTCCCCCTGAACTTCCCCCAGGTGTATGTGCTCCGGGTGCAGGTAAATGGTTGTTGCCTTTGTACGGGAGATGTCTTCTTCCTCTGATCGCAACCTGAAACCGTCGCACAAAAAACTGGCTAACACCAGTCTTAACGATTCATAAATCACATTCATTCTTCTGTACCTGTTAAGGTACTTGGCGAGCTGCGGGGGTATTTGTTCTGATATGCTACCCGATGTATATGGCATAGCCGTGTACGACATATAATTCCAGTCGAAGCTGCGTTCACACTTCTCCGACCCATAGTTGCTCCTATATTCTTTCTTCACCTCTACGTCATTACCCACGTCATCTGATTTGCGACCTCCGTGATTGAACGCCAGGCTGCTGAAGCCAACACGTTGAGGATCCCATCCTTTCAAAACTATGATTTTAGATGGGCAATAAATAGATAGCTCGGGATCTATGTCTTCTATATCCTGCTTATAAAGATCGTCACGGCTTAATAGGAGTTCCAACATATCCAAGTTAATCGGTTCTAAATAATTATCTCCAATCGGATCAAACTTATGTTCCCATTCAGCCTTTAGTTCAAGATTTGGTACCAGTACATTGGCCGGATGTGGCTGAAGCATTGTCTGGTAGCGAATACAGTCATTAACAAATTTGGGCAAATAAATTGAAATGTCGTCTTTACAATGATATAATTTTACTCGAGCTGTTAAAACATGACTAATAACAAAGTCCTGCTTCCCTGTTTGGTACGTACGTTGCAGATCCCCTCCATTCAATAAAATTGCTTTCTCGACTTCCATTGAGTCCTTATAAGGCTCCACATAAAACTTAAATAATGAAAATTATTACAAACACACGTGTTTGTGTACAAACACACGTGTTTGTGTACAAACACATACTTACCGTTAGCTTACTGAACAGGTTACTTTCTTGAGTAATGGTCTTTTTGTTTATCAGCGATTCGGTATAGGCGTCGACTCGATCTCGCTTGCCTGTGGCTCTCGTAGCAGCCTTGGGTTTCTTATTTCTATTGTTGTCCTTTGTATGGACCTCATCCCCGCTATCATTCAACTTTGTTCCGGGAGGGTTATCGAAATGCTTGTTTTGGAGTATATCCTTGATATCAGCTACCGTACTAATTTCGTCGTAATTTTTATCTCGGCGGAAAGCCTTACCCTTAACTGCGCGGGGAAACCTGAGTGTGTAGGGTAAGTCGAATACTTCCGACGGGACCAGTTCAGCGCCCATGATTTCCATCACGATGGAATGCTGAGGTAGAATAACATAGTCCGGTTTCTCACTTGTTGCAGACGGAGACCAAAAGTTGAAAATTTGGTTCCAATCAGCGTCGTCCGGAGACCGCATATAGGGTTTGAGTTCATCCGTGACGTCTCGTAGCTCTTCGATAGTGTAACCGGTTCCACACTTGGTGAAGACACGGTAGCCCTCATCTTCCTTAACTCCAAGCAGAAATGTACTGATATGATCGCGTCTGTCTAGAAAGTCGGCTTCTCGTCGGCGTCGTCTCTGGCCATCTGAGAGGTAGAACCCAGCAATGACGAGGTCGAGCGAGTCCTTAAGCCATCCAAACCGTGGTTTCAGCTTAAACCAGCCTTTCGATCGGGCGTTGAAAAAATATCGCGAACTCACTTGCTTGATCATAATACCTTCGCGACGTTCTTCCTGAACCTTCTCAAGCTCCTCACCCAGATAACGAACCAAGCCCTCAAGGTTCTCAAACTTTCGGACACACGGAAAGCACGTCTCTACTTCCTCAGATTCATCTGTATCAACAGGTATACATAATAATGTACTCTGTATAATTTCCAACTCGTGCACTCTTTGTCGCAGTAGCACCTTCTGCAACATCTCACGCCTCTTGAAGTATGGTACCTGCTCCAAATAAAATCTCTTACCAGCCTTATTCACAGCCTCCATCAAATCAAACACGACATAAAACAAGTTGCAATCCGCTACAGAACGAGGCACCATAAACTCAGCAGACTACCCTCACTAGCAGACTACCCCCAGCAGCAACAACAAAAGTGATACCCTACCAAGTTCGCCGTCAGCAACAGTTCTTGAATGGCCAAAAGGCAATACTGTCTCACTATTGGCATCCCAGCATAAAATTTCGCCATCCAGTAAACATTCTGATATTCTGCACCAAACATACATAGGGGCGTACTC
>NW_011645796.1:6812-10790 GCF_000223845.1 Gregarina niphandrodes | reverse complement strand
TACTCGGGGGGGGGGTGATTCTCAGGGTAGGGGTACTCACGTGGACGAAATAGCGCCATCGAAGAAGGTCTTCAAGTACGGTATGTACATTGATGGGTAGTCGCTGTTGCCGCTGCGTGTGTATAAGAGGAGCTCAACATCATCGTCTTCAGAAGCACGTTTATAACGGCACAACAGTCTTTCGCCGTCTAATTTGGGCTCGATCGCGACGGCAGTCATACTCCCATCAACGAGCGACCTGCAGGTATTCGGGACCTGCTCCAGCGACACGGCCTTGGCCAACATAGGCTTAGGATTGCGAGTCACACCGCCGGCCAAGGGAAGCGAAGCGGGAGTGGTCTTGGACCAAACCTCTTCCAATGTTAACCTCAATTGTCCATTACTGTTATACAATTCTGCACCAGTCGGATGAATCATTTTCAGAATAGTTTCATAACCAATTGAAAACTCCAGATCTACCAGAGACAGTGGTTATAGCCCACCAGAGAGAGTGGTTATAGCCCACCAGAGAGAGTGGTTATAGCCCACCAGAGAGTGGTGGTGAGAAGTAGTACTCTTTAATACAAGTTTCACAATCCATTTGTGGTGCAATGGTGGGCACTCATTGATGATCCTCTGGAACAACTCATATCTCCTTTTGCTACAAAACGTTCAATCAGTCACGATCAATCAATCACGGGGTGGAGGCTCAGGGGTGTGTATCAGACCGAGGGGTGGAGGCTGAATCTAATTACTTGTCATCTTGGCTGCCCCATAGTAGGTCCAGCCATTCATTGACTTGTACCATGGTCATGCTCGACTCCGTACAGGAAAGTCTGGATGCTAGCGTATAGTAAAGAACAGAAGGAAAGTTTCCGACTTGCTACAATCATGACAATTGATAAGATGTCTGTCTTACTATGCCTTTAGGCGTATTGATATTGGCCAGAGCTTTGTTGGGGTCCTTATAATAACGAAGCCGTTTCATCTCCGTATCATTCAAAGATAGTAATTCAGAATATATCTTACCCAACAATACTTCCTTCAATCCGAAACTCTTTCTCACATCATCCAACTGCGGAAGAACGAGTCTTATAAATATGTAAAACTCATCAAATTCTAAACCCTCTTTAGACCGCTGTATAAACTCGTATAGGATACGACGACCAGTAGTACCTTTAACTTCACACACTCGTTCTCCTACTTCACACAAATCCTGAAACAGGATCATCCTCGGAACTCAACAAGTCCCGGAAATTTATGCCACTGTGTCATGCCACCCTAACTCTGTGAACGCGCTAATAGTTACCAACACCCCACATGGGAAAAAGAATGGGGGAAAGAAGCTTCCACAAAATTCCAACTGCAAGGGATGCCCGGGAGAGGCAGGGATGCCTGGAGAAAGGGATGTCCGGAGAGGCAGGGATGCCTGGAGAAAGGGATGTCCGGAGAGGCAGGGATGCCCGGAGAAAGGGATGCCCGGAGAGGCAGGGATGCCTGGAGAAAGGGATGCCCGGGAGAGATGGAAATAAAATTGTGTGTTCCCGGAGCCGATGCCGTGTTTGGGCTACTGTACTCGGGAAGAAAGCGGCGATGAGGGCGAGGTCGAGCGGTGGCTGCAGAGTCGCTGTGGAGGGCTTCCAGGTTGGTTGAGCCCGGCGCAAGTGCCGTCTATGCTGAGTTGCACACATTGCAGCACCCCGCTAGTGTTCTTGTGTCAGATTTATAGTCCCAGTGAGAACGGCTTCCACCGCATGATTTACGTCCTGAGCTGCTGGTCCTGCGGCAAGGATGTGCGAGCATACCGCGCGCTGGCACCGCAACTCAACGAATGGCTGCCACCACGGCCCCAAGACGACACCGGCCACATCGAGCGCTTGACCCTGCAACTCAAGACCTCGTGCTGCCGCCTGTGTCTCTTGCCTGCAACCCAGGAAACGCAAGCGACGCAGGAAACAACAGCGACGCGTAGGCAGCCCCAGGCGCAGGGAGCGCCGCTACACCTGCGGTGTCAGAACTACTTGGCCGGATACCTCGACCAAAGCCCGGTGCTACCGCGGTCGGACATTTGGATCGAAGAAGAAGTTCCACAAAAGTGCCTAATCACGGAGGAGCCGGAGACGGAAAAACCAGATACGAAAGATCCGGAGACGGAACCGGATAATCATATGGACGTGCTGGCAAAGGTCGAAACCGGCGTGGCTCTGGAACAGAATGCGTCTCCAGTTTCCGCTGATTCGGATGACGCGGCGTTGGAAGACGATGCGGCGTTGGAAGACGATGCGGCGTTGGAAGACGATGGTGAGCACCCGGTTGTGGGGCCCGTGCGAGAGATGAACAAGGTGCCGGAGATTAACCAGGACGCGGTCCTGGACGCATACATCAACTACATGGAGTCTATGCCCAGCCACGTGATCCGGTACGGGGCCGGCTGTCCGTTGTGGTTTTGTTCGCAGGATGTTTGCACGGCCGTCCCGGCATGTGAAGCGTGTGGGGCGCCGCGAAGGTTCGAATTTCAGGTGCAGTCATCGCTCCTTGACAGCTTGAATGTGCTCACCAACCTGGAACTGGCCTTTGGCATCCTCGCAGTATATACTTGCTCGAATGATTGTGACTCCCAAGGCCTAGTTTCTGAATTCGTTCACAAGCAAAGAGACCCTACAGTGGACGTTAAGATTCAGCTCCGGGAAATTGACCAGTAGCCACAGCAATGACACACGCTAGGGGTGCTGCATAAAGAATGTTGCACACCACAACCTCATATAAAAAACTTCTGCGTCTTATAAAACCGCGTGGTTCTAATTTATAACGCCGCGCGGAACGGGTCCAACCAGCCGTGTTGCTTGGCTCGTTGGATGGCGGTCGGCTTGATGGCGGGATTACTGTTTGGTCCAGCTTGCTGGCGGGACGAAATAGGCAGTTTTGGTTTGCTTAAATTTTGAAGGCCTTTTCACCGGCCCGGGTAAGAGTGGGTTAACAGACTGATACATGAGCCGAAGTAGATGGGAGGTATCGGTTCCAGGTTGATGTCGGTCGACAGGGGGACATACTGGTCGGCGGTCCAATGCTTTGAAGAAGGTAGTAAGTCTCTGTAATTTATTTTCTTTCATTGCTTGGTCTTGTGAAAGTTGTGTGCTCTTCATTTCGAGTTGAATAACTGCGTTAACGGCGAACTGCTGGTCCCGGGGGAGGTCGAGGGGACGCTTTCGCGAGACGTAGAGTGAAGACTCAATGTATGCATCGAAGAGCTTTGTGAGTGCTTCCGGCTCGGCAAACACGTGCTGTCTGTGCATTCCCGTGACGCAGGCTGTTGTTTGAAGTTGGGGTGGAACGAACAATTGCGGATTGGAAGTCGGGAGCCTGGCAGGCATGGCGTCGTCACATAGGTTTTTCAACGTAGGCTTGTTTAGGGCGAACTGAACCGAATAAATTTGCTCATTCACATTCACGTACTTTACTGCCCGTGTCAGCACATCCCACACCACCAACGACTGGTCGACCACGCCCGCCAGGAGCGTCTGGCCTTCGTTGACCAACATGGTCTTTATGTCACCAATTTGCACACCTTCACTCGTGTGCACACCTTCACTCGCCTGTGCATCGCCATCCATTCGCGCATTGCCGGCCGCCGTGTCTGGTTGGTTCCAGATGTCGGCCTTTAGCATTTCGCGCACCAGCGGCACCCGGTCGTTCTGTAGGTACTGGTGGACACACGTGTACAGGTCAAACTCGAGCAGTTTCCGCCCGGTCGCGACCAATAGCCGGCTGCGTCCCACAATCAATAAACTTGGCACGGGCCGCAGCAGGTCCAAGACGAACTCTTCCGTGTCCGCCCCCGGACGCCAGAGCACGACGCGTCCGCTGGAGTCCCCAAGTACCACCAGCGGGCCGCGGGAGTCGGAATCCACCAGCGCCATGCTTAACACGGCGTCCCTGGCCTGGTAACTGGCCAGTGGACTTGCCTCCGAGGTTTTCACTGCGAGCTCTGTCTGGGCCGCC
>NW_011645796.1:0-6564 GCF_000223845.1 Gregarina niphandrodes | reverse complement strand
CCGTCTGAGCCGCCGCCCCCCCCGTCTGGGCCGCCCCCCCAGTGTGAGTGTGGAGGAAGACGGAGAGTGCGTAGACGTAGCAGCAGGTGCCGGCGGTGACGAAGACGAGATGGTCGGCGACGACGATTCGGGTGACAGGTGCGACATGGGGTAGGACTAGAGTGGTTTGCAACGCGCCGGTCTTTAGCGCCCAAGCCATCAAGGTGCCTTTGGCGTGGCCTGTGACCAAAAGGTTCTCAGTCACGTCGAAGGCGCTCGGCCACTCCGGGACCGTCGTGCGCATCTTAGACTCACCCAACTGATCCAGCGCGTACACACGAAACAGAGGCTTCGTCTGGTGGAGACTCACGTACAGATTCAACCGCGCACACACGCGACCCGCACCTGCCAAGAATGCTTCTCCTTCACACAACATACCCAACGTCGCCGCGTCGTAACAACGCAGCGGACGACTGCCACTGGACACAACCAGCACCTCCCGCATTTATCCTCGGATAATTACTGTTTCGTTGGGGAGTGTCCACTAACGCGTTTTGTGGGCGGCCGAGGAACACAGTAACGTGGAAGGTTAGTTCCGACCATGCAGGGCTAGTTACAACAGTCAAAGAAAGGTTTGATTACACCGGGTAAGGTTTACCACAAGATTAGCGGTGTCTAGCTAAATAAGAGCCCTGCGGTCGAATCCTTGGGCTCAGGAGTATTGCACTCCGTGGAATGTGCCCGAGGTTTACTCGTCGACCGAAACTTCTCGCCGAGGTATACTCGTCGCCGAGGTATACTCGTCGCCGAGGTATACTCGTCGCCGAGGTATACTCGTCGCCGAGGTATACTCGTCGCCGAGGTATACTCGTCGTCGAGGCTTACTCGTCGCCGAGGCTTACTCGTCGGTCGGTATTCCAAAATCGATAACGTACATGCGTGCGAGGGAGTTGTAGCCACGCACATCTCCGGAGCGCACAAGGTTACCCGCATCACAGTTCAACGGCGAGTCGGCATTGGGGTCACCGAGCAAGGCGATAATTGCTCGACAAACGTAATGCAGCGTCCACGCCGGGGTCCAATTGTTCTTGAGAACGTCCAGGCAAATCTCGCCGGTACTCCACTTGACATTTGGGTGGAAAACGGGGGTCACAAAACTGACCTCTGGCGAACTCAATGGGTAGTTGCTGGGACAGTCGATCGACAACCGAAAACGATATCCTTCAAATGGACTATCCGGTGGCCCGGAAATGACCGCCTCCCATTTGAACAATGACTCCTCCCTACAGCAACAACAACTAGTCCCTTATCAGCCCCCCCCCCCCCGGGGATCCACAGCTCCCGGGATCGACACCTTCGGGGGTCGTCTACCCATCCTTACTTGACTCTTAGTGAAATCTCTGTGTCGTCCTGGTTTTTGGCGTTCTCCTTAATTTCACGCAACAACCGACCACAAGTATCCATTCTTCCTTGGTTTCAAATAATATACTTCCATCACCCAGACCCACATGGATAGTTCGATCTCTAAAAAAAAACCACCCACAAGCACTCGCAACATACACCTTGCGGCTGCTCGAGATCTGTCACTTGTTATATTCCGGCAAAGTCGCAAACTTCCGCCGCTCGAGTTCGGCATTTTTGCCAATAGCATCCAGGAGATCTTGTGGTATAAAACCTACAGAATCCAATGGGTAAAAGAGCTACTGGGAGTTTAGGTCGAGAGGCCTTTTGGCCTGAAGGCCTTATGGTCTCGAAATTGTCTCGACCATGTCGGGTCGAGACAATTTCAGGGCCAAGATAACTTACTGGTGAATGCTTGGTTATAGTCCGGCTGACCATAGTTCTTGTAGACCACGTCGTTTACGGTTGCACGGAGTATGGAGCACGCCAGATGGGCGTTTGCTTGCATGATAAGAGGGTCTTTATTCGGGTTCATTTTGAGCCGCTTTCCGTTCTCGGACGTCATGGAGGTCACCGCGGCCAGAATGCCGGCCAAAACGTCCCCCATGCCCCCCGGCCTCCTCGAGGCCGGTCCCGGGGACGGCACAACTACCTGGTAGGCTGTTGTCGTGGTGTAAATGATGTCGTCCTTCCCTTTCCTCAACAGGCAAATGTGGTTCGGCAAATGCGTTAAGTCCGATACTACAGGTCACCAGAACATTGCAAACAGTTCTCGCTGCGCGGTGCACCTTACGCAACGACAAATGTTGGTACTCCTTGTCATTCGGAGTCAGGTAATAGTTATTGTCAGGATTTTCGATCATCCACTTGAGCAAATCCGGCGTGAGAGAATGTCTCAAAGCATCTCCGTCAAATATCTACGCCGTCGACGGGTGGGTACATACTGCAAACACGCGTGTGTGCTTACGATGTTCACGCCGCTAAGGGTCCTTAACCGTATGAGTCTACAAATCATTTCTCTGGCGAAGGACTCTTTACCAAGGCCGCATCCGATGAGGAAGGTGCCGACGTGCGGCTTAGATGTTTCGCTGCTGAGCCAGGGCCAGGTGGGCGAAGCTTTGTTCACTTCGTCGAAAGGGTCGACGATGGCTTCGGGTAGAAGAGTCTTCAACGGCAGGGCGCTTGGGCTATCGCAGTGAATATACACCAAGTCGCATCCCTGCAGAAAAAGGGCTCGGGTGAGGTTCGGGTGGGGTGAGGTTCGGGTGGGGTGAGGTTCGGGTGGGGTGAGACTCGGGGGGGTGAGGTTCGGGTGGGGTGCGGTTCGGGTGGGGTGAGGTTCGGGTGGGGTGGGACTTACGGTACGGACGGCGGCTCGGGCGGCATAAAAGGGCGCACCAGTGTAGAGGCGGCTGCCTCCGACGATGGAGACCCTGCCCATGTCGCCTTTGCGCACTTCGCAGCGGTCGAAGGAGGAGAGGACACGCGCGATCATTATTATTATTATGGCAGGCTTAGTGCGTGCTCTGAAGGGTGATGCGCCGTATGTCGTGGGGGAGCGCTTCACTACGGCTGATGGCTCCCTGAACTGTAAGCGTGTTTGACTCTCAGGTTTAGTTATGAGAGAGATTTTGTAGAGGGTCCGGAAACGGGCGATCTGATCGTTTGTTTGCATGGGTTGAATGCGTCGCTTTCTCAGTACGGGCTGTTCAGCCACGTGTTTGCTAATTTAAACTATCGAGTGCTGCGTCTTGATTTCTACGGACATGGACTCTCGAGTGAATTCAAAGGTTCGAATGAACTTGAAGACTTGCTTCCCGCCTTAGTGCAGGGCGTCTACAGTGTACTCATGCACCTGAACCCACGACAAGCACCCTTTACACTGGTCGGCTTCTCGATGGGCGGCTATGTGGCGGTGGAGTTCACCGTGCGTTTCAAACACTTGGTTAAACAGTTAGTCCTACTGAGTCCGGCTGGCCTGATTGGCTACCAACCACGAGTCCTGCGACTGCTACGTCTACCCGTCGTTGGCTGCCTCTTCATGCTGTTCGTACGCGGGCTGTACACCATACTATGCCTCTTCATTCGCAACCGTGCCATGGTCGGATTCTACACTGCCGCGGACAGCGAAGAACACCTCGACCCTCTCGCACACGATTGGAGACGCATCAGCAAACGAAACCTTGCCAGCGCCATGAATTATGCACGCGCACTTGACCTCTGGTGCAACACTAGACCCTTCTTTAAACTCTCCCGCGCTCTCTATGGACCAACAGGCAAAATCAACCCCGACCATGACAAGGACTCCGCCGAACAACCCAGACTAACGATGTCCACCACGACCTCGTCCACTCTCCCTTCCCCACGGCAAGGCTCTACATCAACGGGGTTCCCCGGAGACAACAGAAGTTCTGACGGAAGACCCGGCACTGCACTCCAAGGTGGCCTCATGTTCTGTTGGGGCGCTGAAGACGAGACCACACCTCACAAGGACTACGAGGAGTTCCTCAAAGACCTCTTCCCGGATGCCGCGTGGGCCGTCTATCCTGACGCCTACCACCTCGTGCTACAAGAAGCCGTCCCAGACATCTTTCGAGACATGTATCAATTCATCAAAGGCAACACGATCCGGGAACCATACTCTAGAGACCTGCCTGTGGAACCGCAGTCTGTGGAACCGCAGCCTGTAGAGCCGCAGCCTGTGGAACCGCAGCCTGTGGGACCGCTGCCTGTGGAACTTCCGTGCATGGTCCCCGTGACGCCCACGCCGGCCATCGGGTCCATCGTGGGCTCCTCACTGGCCTCGGCCACCCCCGGCCTCAGTGCGGCCCTTCCTTCTAGCGTGATCGGGACAGTGGGGGTCGAGAACAGGGTCGAGACAGGGACGGGGGGGTCCCGAGGTTCTAGTTCGTACGGGGGTGTGCGAGTTAAGACCACTGCGACCAAACAGCCGCCTGCGACGCCGGCGACGGTGAGTACGGAGTCGGCCTATACCGGCGAGGGGTTTAATCCGACGACGACGCCGAACTGTTACTCGGCTGACGCTCCTTCTACGGTAAAGCTAAGGATTCAAGAGTTTGAGCGGCACACATGTGCACCGGCACACGTGTGTCACCGTGGCTCGGTGGCCGACAGGCGCTTTGCTTCAAGACCAGTATTCCATGACAGGTATTCCCACAACCATGGCAGGTATCAGGGCCATTACCCACAAAGTCACTATCCTCAAAATCAGCACGCTCAGGAGGGGGAACGGGATCACTTCGTGATGGAGTTGGGTGAGGAAGACTTCAGCAGTGCCGTGCGCAGACTGTCTGAAAAGGACAGCGTCTTCTATCCCGACCTTCACACCCCCCGCTCTCTACCGGTCGCACCGGAATCATGGGGTCCCGAGCCTTCGGCTCCAGAATCCTGGACTCAGGACTCGCGCCCACGACCTCTCCCAACCAACACTGCGCAGTTCACCCGGTCCGCCGTCGAACTGCCACCGGCCCCCCACCGTCCTGTCACCCGGATACGCTGCAGACAGTCGTCCAGGTCCAACGACTACAACCTGGCCCACTTCATGATGCGAGGCAAAATCGGCAGCAATGGAAGCAGAGTTCAGAACAACGGAAGCAGAGTTCCGAACAACGGGTAACAACCGAAACCCCCTGCGAAGCTTCCGCGTGGCGTCAGTCCGATGCAGCTGAGAGTCTCCGCTCAAAGGCTCCAGCACGCACGCGCGTTTTATCTGCCAAACACGAAGCCTCTGCCTGACCGACCTTATAGATAGGTTATAACAACACTGACTGAACTTCCCGGTGAACTCATCATCCCTCTCAATTTACTACTAAACTCATCATCCCTCAACTGATCACTGAAGTTCAACACTGAAGTTACTCACTGAAGTTCTAAAAATCAGCGTGGAGTAACCACCAAAAAATCTGCGTGGCCGGTCAGTGAAGGCGCGACCAATTTCGTCTAAGCAATATCGTGGGGGTTAGATCCCGTTCTGCGATCTAGGTTCATTTTGTTGATTGCATTCATATCGTCTTGGTCGAGCGCAAAGGTGAGAGTGGGTCCATAGTTTGCCTGTACGCGTTCGGGATGTTTCGACCTGGGCAGTACGGTATAGCCTTTCTGCATGCACCAGCGGATGAGTACATTGGCAGGAGAGACCTTATGTTTGTCGGCGATGGTTTGTATGGCCTTGTCTGAAATATTTTCTTGGACTGCCTTAGCGCTGCCGAGTGAGCTGTATGAGGTAAAGGTTATGTCGTATTCCTTGCAGAGCTTCTCGAGTGCCTCCGGTACTTGGCAGAATGCGGAGATCTCGATCTGGTTGACGAAGGGCATGCGAGCCTTCGGGCATCCGGCATCTTTTCTCTTCTTGATGTCTTCGACGAGAGGCAGGAGGTGCTGAACCATGTAGTTGCTTAAACCGATGGCGCGTACCTTACCCTCCGCATACAGCTCCTCGAAGGTCTTCCAGCAAGTAAGACGCGTCTCCGCGTTCTTCGGGTCCTTCATCATGCTCTCGTCCTGGCACCAGGCCACGTGGTTGCCCGGCCAGTGAAGCAACAACAAGTCGATTGAGGATCGCTGGAAGTCTTTCAGGTGCTGCTCCACCTGCTTTCTGATTCCCGCCGGGTCGAAGTTGGAGCACCAAATCTTCGTGGTAACGAACACCGCGCGGTCGTCAGTTGGCTTACCATGTGGCTTCTCAAACGACCCAAAGTACTCCGCCTCCGACACCACCTTAAACGGCGTCCCCTCCGCCGACGGGTCGAACTTAGACGCCTTCTTCATCTCCTCCTTACCAAACTTCGCCACTATCGGACCCGTCACGTGCTCATTGTTGTAACACTGTGCATCATCCAGCGCGTAATACCCCCCCTTCAGCGCCGCCTCTACCGCCACCGGCGTACTCGGCGCGTCCCCGTACAATTGCCAACAACCCAGACTCACCGCAGGCAACATCACGCCGTTCGCGAACTCCTTCACAAGCACACCCACCATCTTAAACCGCCAATATTTGGGCCTGAAAAGACCCTGACCTGAGGAGGGAGGCCTCCCGTCGCGTCCCCCCTTCGTGATTCGTCACCCACCTCACTGCGTGGAGTGGGCTCGGAATCGGGGTTTTGGTCCGTCAGGAGACGAGTCGAGCTATCTGCGTGGTCGGAGTCGGACGTTCCCTTGTGGCTC
>NW_011645795.1:142735-179919 GCF_000223845.1 Gregarina niphandrodes | reverse complement strand
AACGGCCAAGTACCTCGTAGTACGGAGGTACCCAAGTTCGTACTCCGTCTTGAAGGTTTGTCTGGAAATTGTATCTGGCCTTACCAGCATTGGCCAGCTCCGGGTCATCGCAGGGATCGTACCCAGTAGGTCGTCCACCAGTTGTTCCGTAATTCTTCCCGCCACTGGGGAAGAACTCCGGCGTAGGTTTGTTGGGCTCTCCGCCACTGGGAGAGGCCTCGTAAGAAGGAGGGAGATCTCTTGGGGCAGGTATCATCTTCTGGAGTCCTCGTTTCCCCTTAAAAAACGTCTCTCCTAGTGATGCGCTGCAAACACGCGCGCGTTGTCCCAAATATGCCCGACGTCCTTTATGTCCCAAAAGACGTTCGCACTGGGACTAACTCAGACGAGAACCAGCACTAGCGATTCTCCCATTTCCGGACAATCCTCGGCGGTACCTTCTCTACGCGAGGTTCTGGCCTCACGGCCTTTGGGGAACGGGGGAATTATTTATCCCTCTCGGGACATTTTTAAAGACTCCTTGGGGACGGAAGCAAAATGGAACCTCGGAGTACCGGCGCTGTCCATCAAGTGTCAGTGGGTGGAGGCTTCCCTCCTGCCAGCAAACGGTCGAATGGCAGGGCTCTGTTCGAGCTGACCTCCACGGGGGATACTCGGCATAAACTCGTGAGGGTTGGCACGTCGTAGTGGATCGGTAAATTGTGGTGCGTGACTGTCACGGTCAGAGTTGATTTCCCGTATGATGAGTGCTCGAAGATCCACTAGAATCCATACTATCTTCATAACCTCCGAAAGGGGAGCTTCATAAATAAATCCTTATGCCACGCTGACTGGGTGACCACTTTGTTATCTTTCAGCGCGGTACTGTGCAAGGCTCCGATCACGTGGGAATGAGCTTACTGACCGAAGCATTGCTGAATGGTGGAAAGCATCTACCCACCAATTGTTCGTTGTTTTGCTTATAGCTGTTATTATTGTACGACTTCTTGTTACTACCCCTTCGGATAGCCAGCGAAGCATATCGCAATACTTTTCTGTTCCGTAAAAGTCATCAAAGATCACTAATCCTGGCCAAAATATCCGTCCCACCATTGGCCTGTAGGTTTAATGTAATAATTGTCACAGATTGATCTGGCTGTGTGGGACTTTCCTGTGCCTGGCGGTCCCCATAGCACTATGACTTGAGATGTTGGTCTTGCAAACGTGACTTTTTTAAATTGTTTGTGGTAGGCAGTTACCGCTGAGTGATGCTTCAACATCCATTCTGGCTCTTCCTCCCATAGCGCGGCGATGCTAATTTTTTGCCACCAACCCTTTTCGCGTGCGCATTCGGGCTTTCGGCCGTCTTCGCAAGGTGTTCCAACTCGTGTTTCCTCCTTAGTGCAGTATTTAATTGAGGTTGTGATGTCTCTGCAGACTTCTACGTGTGTTAGCCCTCCCATTTCGCGTCGAACTTGGTCAAAACTTCGTGGATTTGGAAAGTAGAGGAAGCCTTGGTAGTGCAGTCTGCCAGTAGTGGGACACATTTCTTGTTGGTATACGTAGTATTTATGTGTTCGGTAGTGGGCAGGTTTCGGCGTAGGATGTGAACACGAAGGCTCTGGCTCGTTCGTTGCATCTTGTTCCGGGCACGGTGCAGTGTTATTGCGGCGTGTTTGTACACACACTTATTTTTTGTATAAATTTATAATTGTGGGCGGAAATCCTTCGGGGTTCCGGTTAATAGGGTCGACTGCTTGTGATTGTTCGTCTGGTTAGGACTGGTTCTCTGGTCATAATTCTTCTTCTGAGTTCTACCGTCGTTAGGCTTCGTCCTTGAGCTCTTGGCAAGGGACGGTCCAGAGACCAAGTTTCCACTCGTTTCATCGTGGCTTCCCTCCTATACGTCATCACTGAGATTAGTAGGCTATCTCTTTGTCGTTGTGAGATTACACCTTCTCTACGTATTGCGTCTAGAACATCTATTAGTTGTTCGGAATTCTCTATTGATGGGTGGTAGATAGCCTATGATATAATACGCAACTTCATCTCGAACAGTTTCGGCAGACTAGCCTTCTTTTGCTTGAGTTGGAATATTAGTGAACTCTTCCGCGCGAAATCACAACTGAAGAGACCCTGCAGGAGGAGTCTACCAACATCTTCCTTCTGAGTCGCAGACAGTTCCGATCTAATGCGTTCGTTAATCTGCTCAACGGTGAACGTCTCCTCAGCCTCTTGTGATGCAATGAGACCTGAGTCATAACTGGCGAAGTTCGGATCTTGAATTAAAGGGAGTTCCCCAAAAAACGAAGCCAACTTGTCATCCTTCAGATTAACGGACGCATCAAGTTGCTGTAAAGCTGGAAGTCACAGCAATGGATACGTCACGGCAGAAACAGCTACCGTAAAAATTCAACTATACCACCTTACCACCAAGAGAGGTGATTATGGAAGCCTGAGAGGTACACCTTGAAGTACGGCATCCGGGAATATGTTGATTTCCGCCCCCGTGTCCACCATGAAGGACACAAGCCTTCCAGACACCGGTAACCGCACATGTCTACAATTCTATCGGTTCACTCCTTGAATCGGTTCACTCCTTGAATTAGCGACAACGAACATTCATCAGTGCGGTTAACCATGGGTTAGTCCTGACCGTCTCCGCGATCACGAGTGAGAGGGCCGCCCGGATGGCCCCTTTCCCGATATTGGCGCTGCTTAGCATTTTGGTAGTACCGATTTTCCTTCTCATACTTGTCATTATACATGTTCGCAAAAGCCTGCAGAGCTTACATCCCACCGAATCCGTATCTCAATTTCCCTGTCGATCTTCCGCAACAAACAATAGCAGTAATCCAACGCACGGTACCTTGATTTATGATTCCAACGACGGTACAACTCCTGGAACCTGGCTTTCAACAGAAGAAAGTCGTCTATAACCTTCATAGTATCGGTGCCACGGTCTTGCGTCTGTAGTCGTTGACAAACAACGTTAATCTCGTCGCTGAAAGCGAATAATACGATAGCGTACCTGTCGACAAATTCTTGATATGGCAGAAGCATCAGTCTCTCGCGATCTTGGTTGTTCGGAGTATACTTGAGAACCACTACTTCTTTTAACTCCATAGATTATCTACCAATCACTAACGAAGCGACCACTTCCATTTGGTTAACGCCTCATCGAAGTCTCTTTCAGGCTTCGGATTCAACTGCGCATCACCACCAATGTCCTTAATAAAAATTTCTTGTCCGAGGAGACGTGTACAAATGCCGAATCAGATCGTCAGCGCTCAGTAGTCCGGAGTCGGTACTTCACACGACGTGGCGATGTACTCAAGGCCATCTCGTGCCGGTGGAGCGGCGAGCTCCATCCACATGGCTGGTAGTTGTTTTGGTTCGTTATTCGCGATTGATTAAAAAGCTTCATGTTTTCTGCAGATTTCATTTCGCCGGTTTTATGACGAGTGGGAGCTTTCGCTTCGCCGGCCTTGAGCATGAGTCAAGTGGGGTACGCGGTTTCGCGCACAAACAGTCGACCGCGTTTCAACAGTCAAGTTGGAATCAACTGAAGTCAGTCTCCCAGTTCTTCTAGGTCTTGAGCTAGGACATCCAGTTCTTGCTTCTGACGAATGCACGTCGCCTTCTCTTCTTCGCTAAGGGGAGTGTTGCCACAAATCCCTAGGAAACAGCACTTATAGCACTTCCACTTCTCGTCAAGTTTGACGGGCCTTGGAGCCCGCCTCTCACCCCACCAGAGAGCAAATGCGTCGTGCAAAGCAAACATAGTTGCCGAAGGTCGGTAAGGAATTTGGTCCGCCTTGAACATTACCCCAGCGCATTCATATTCCACCAATGCATCTGAGGGTGGCAACTCACAAAAAGCAGAAAAGGGGGAGCGGGAATCGGGGGTAAATGTGATAAAGGGGTGTGCGGACGCTTTCTCACAGTCGGTTAGCACTGGAAGCTGTGCGAATGCCCGGTGATAGTCCAAGATTAAGTCATTGAGATTGCTCCATTTTTGGAGTACTTCTGTCTCGAATGGTCTTTGGGGGTCCACATTATAAAGTTGAAAGAATTTGGTCCAGTCCTCATGGCCGTAGGTGCGTCTCAGCTCTGAAATAAGCCACATGTAAACTTGCAACTGTATGGCGGAGGTCTTCTTCTGTGCCAGCGAAGGTTCGTCGGGTGTTCTCCGGGTCTTGGTATCCTTAATCAGCAAGGCTCCAGAGGGGTGGCGAACGTAGTCAATTTGGTCAATGACGCCTCGGACAACAGAGTCAAACCTGCATATACCTACCCAAACTTCGCGAACCTTGCCTTGGCGGGGCAAAATATCTTGCAGCGAAACGAGAGTATTAAAGAGACGTATTCCCAAATTATCCTCCCGTGTACTCACCTCCAATTCGACTACTTCGTGGTCCTCCTTCTCCAACTGCAGGTGACGTTCAGTACCCTGCCGCATCGCCAACGTTTCCTCCCGATACCCAGTCGCCAGACTGTACCACATTTTCGTCTCGCACCACAACTGGGAACTGAAGTCGGTCACGCTCAACCGACACTTCTTGTACTCCACAATCGGCGGAGTATATAACCCATCCAACTCTTCCATTCCATTGGAAGCATAATCATCCGGCGGCGCCTCCGGTTCCCCCTCAAGACCCAGCGACTCCGACCCACTCGTCTCCAGATTCACACGCACTGCCTCCTTGTCTATAAACTAATGGGAAGATCTCAGGTACGTGCCTCAATGCATGTCTCGATGCGTGCCTCATACATAACCGTGCGGAATATCATTATGCACGGAATGCTTATTTCATGTACTGGACAGCTGATGTCTCGTGGTCATATTCGGGCAGAGTACCTTTGGCAAGTAAGTGACAAGACTGGTCAACATCTGGCTGACCTGGTGGACCCAAATCGCCCTAACGTTAGGACTACACAAGTTCCAGGAGAGTACCTAACGGTATCGACTCGCTAGGTTGCTGTGGTACTCCGGCCGGTCCTATATGGCGGCTTGCACAATACGGGTGTGGTTCGCTTCAGGGGCCTCCGGCTCAGGGGTATTGCAGCTTCGATGCTGGCCAATAGGTATCTAACTATCTATCTATCTAACTAGCCAGGAATAACTTTGCGATTTTCGGTCAAATATTCACCACACCGAACGGCGTAGATGGACCCAATAACCAGTCCCCAATAGCCAGCTTTCGGATCAATAATCCATCGGCTGATGTGTTAGCTGATTGTTGTGGTCGGACTGAGGGCCGGGAGGTCAGCGGCTGGATCCGGGCCCAAAATTAAATATCGCCGCGGGCTAGTTGGGGGGATGGTGAAGTCTTACTTGCGGTACACTTATGACACGCCCTTTGGGATTGTGGCGTCTCCCGAGTGCAATGTTGGCTATGTGGACGGTTTAGTATTTACTGGCTGTAATGAGTCGATAGGGGTGTGGGATAGTTCGGAAGCAGTGTGTCGTAAGAAGTTGGCTCCTTTTGTGGATACTAACGAAGAACTGGCTCGGTATGAGACTGTAACGCATCTGCATACCAACTCATTGCGGCCTGAGCTGGTGATGGCGGGGTACGAAGACGGAAACGTGCGCATTTGGAACCACAGACAAGGCACTGTCGAAGTGAATTTTCACGGACATCAAAGACCGATAACTTGTATCGCATCCAGCTTGAACTGCGAACTGCTGGCAACCGCCGCCTCAGACCGTGATATAGTCGTCTGGGACCTCGAAAACCGCGAAGGGAAATACCGGATGCCAGGCGAGGCCATTACGTGCATGGAGTTCCTGTATTCCGCCATCGATAGTCCAGCCGTCGGTAGTCCAGAGAGCGTCTGGTCTACGGAACCTACTCACTTGCTTAGTGGCGGACTTGACGGCTTCCTCAGGGTCTGGGACCTCAGCTCGCAGTCTTTGGTCGCAGCGGTCAGCACGCACGGACTCAAGGCCATTCATTCCCTCCGAGTCACTCCGGATCAGGCGTACGTTATTGTGGGGCTGGCGGGAACTACCGTTGAGGTCTTTGAGCTGAAGAACAACAACCCGATATATGCTGGCACACTATCCAGATCTCAAGCACGACGTCAAAAAAAGGTTAACTCTATCGTCATCATAGCTCTAGAGCAAGGGGAGGCGGGCAGTCAGGGATCTTCTGGACAGCGACCAGGAGTTCCACGATCGGATGGTCAGACGGATTTAGTCAATTATAAGAGGTTGCCGGACGGTCGTTGGATTTCGGACTTGGGAGACCAGTGGTTGTACAGGGACTGTCGCCTTGTGATATTATTGAGCGCGTTTTCAGAGCATGTCGAAGTCATTTTAAGTTACGACTTGAAACGACAGCAGGAGCGCGAAGTGCGCGCTCTGGCCAGAAGGCTAAGAAGATATCGACAGCAACTGGTCAAGCAACAGGCCGGTGAAGAAGTCATGAATGAGATGAAAGCTCTGCTGGGAAAGAACTGGAAGAGCTCTCAGCTAGAGAACAGAAAGACAGACCAGTTGACCAAGGCAATCGAACGTGTCCAAGAGTTTATCGAGGTTAAAAAGGGGCGCACAGTGAAGAACAGTGGCGACCAGGGCAATTCAGCGAGCAGTGGAACGCCAGACAAAAAGCGACCCTTGGAAGACCAACCCTTGGAGGACCAAGACGAAGACGCCATCCGGGAAGCTCTTGGCGACCAGCAGGATGTCAAGGACGCAAGTGCGTTCGGTGTGCGCTTTCGTATGCTGGAGGAGACTCTGGAAACCGTCGGTCGAGCCCTATGTTGTGTATGCGGCGCTTCGAGAAGGAACCGCAATGAAGTTGTTGTGATTTTCTCCACTGCCCAAAACTGTCTGGAGAGGTACATTCTGGATCTAGCAGCCTTTTTCGTGAGCAAGGATCTTTCTGCGAAAACTCTGGGGGAAGACCTTCCTTTGATGACGCGTTGTGCTCTAGCAAGGTCTCTTCTAGGGGGGTGTGACTCCTTGGACGAGAGCGCAAGTTGTATTGCCATTAGTCATAGCAATGATTTGCTACTTGCCGTAACCAAAGATGGAATTTCTCTTTGGGATTTGAAACGTCAAATCTGTAATATCAAGCTAAACAAGGCTGCCAAACTATGGGACAAAGGCCACAAGGCTACCGCAGCATTCTTCTGCGCTGGCGACAAGCTAATGCTTGTCGGAGACACGCACGGATCTCTCAACCTCATCAATCATCAGGCTGCGCGCAATATATACTCCTACACCAATGCTCATAATAAAGAGATAAAAGCTCTAGCTCTGTGTCCGTCTAAAACGGAGTTCGTGTCCATCGGCGCACATGACAAGACCCTTAAGTTGTGGCGGTTCGAAAAAGCCAGACCTGAAAAGAAGAACAAGGGCAAGAAGGGAAATGACACCCAGGAGGAGCAAAAGGAAGAGGATGAGATGATTCTGTTTAAAGAGGCCAAGTCGGCTGAACTACCGGATAAGGCAACATGCGTAGCTGTTTGTCATAACGGCGATTTTATCGCTGTCGGATTAGTCAACCACACGTGTGTGCTGCTTTATGCAGATAGTTTGAAAATTCATTCTGTTTTGTATGGGCACTCTCTGCCGATTACGGACCTGGATTTCTCTTTGGACTCGTCAAGGTTAGTGACTGCTTCGATGGATCGTTATCTGAAGTTCTGGGATGTTAAGTTTTCGAATTTGTTGAAATCAATGCCCGCTGGCCGCGATGGATATCCAGCTGGCGTTCGATTTGTATTTGACGAGCTGGTGGTCATGGCCGCGTTGACAGACGGCACTCTGCAGGTTTGGGACGCGCAGGTGGGTACCCGAGTGACTACGATGCGAGCGGGGAAGGCGGACTGCAGATGTCTAGCTTTTACGGCGGAGAGTGAAGAGTTGTATATAGCCACTGGTGCACGCACGATTCAACGGTGGTACAAGACGGAAAACCAGATGTTCTTGGCTGACGAGCAGGATAAGGAGCAAGCGGACATGGACATTCGGGACGCAGCGCGTTCCGACAAAGGCCTGCCCACGAGTGGCGCGAGAGACGTGGTGGTTAGCTCGAGAGCGACGGTCAAAGACACGCAGTCGGTCAAGTCGTTGGAGCGGTTGACGCGTGTGCTGGAGGACTGCGCCAACGACGGACCCTCTGCCATTTACAAGCTCATGGGCATCAGCGCGAACGAATACCTGCTGCGCTCGCTAGCCACCATTCCCGCCGAAAGGCTCACGGAGGTGCTTATTGGCTTACCCTTCACCATGGCTAAAAACATCCTCCGTGTTGTGGCCGACGAGCTCGCCAAGTACCGCCAACTCCTCAAACTCAAACCGTCCACCGGCGCTCTGGTCATGAAACGGGTCGAAGCGTTCATCAAAGTTTGCCTCACCATTATCCACGTCCACCGGAAATATCTACTTACAGACTCCGCTGAACGCCACCTCGTCCAAACCCTAGCCGAAGACACCCGCGCCCTGATCAATCACGGTCTAGCCGTCACTCGTAGAAACCGAGTCGTCTTCAACTTCCTCGCACAACCCACCGCTTAATCTCTAAGTCCGTCCAGTCGTCAACCAACATTTTTCGTAGAACCGCAGCAGTATATCAATGAAATCTAACCATCAGTCAGTTCCTTATCTAGCGACTCCGTAACTGCCGACGCCGTTACCGTTGCGGCAATAAACTAGACGTCTGTCGCTTCCACATTTGTATATAAGCTGGCGCGCCAGCCACCCGATGCGGCTCAGTCGGAACAATCCTCAAATTCTCTACTTCGTACCATTGATCGCTCGGAGCATTGTAAACATAGATGACATAGTAGCCCCCTTCCGCGCTCCCCATATGCACTATATTGCATACAAGATCATATCTCGTGTTTGGATTTTTCAGCAAAGCATCCGGCTCCACGTCTGAAGAAAATACACAATATTACGCGTCCAGAATGACATTAACGCTGAGGGTTACAGAGGTCGTATGTAAGGTGTGGGCCGCCTACACTCTGATAAATCCAAATCCTTTGTAGGGAATCTAATGAGTGTCGGGTTCTTTTCCGTAAAGAAGTTGTTTCGGCTGAACCGTTTGATGTGTAGAATGAGGTATTCAGGTAGTTCTTCAATCGATTTTCGCGTCGTGCCGCCTGTGAGATTGCCGCCATACTCGTCAAGCAGCTCGAATAGATGCGCTTCCGGTATGGTATCAGCCGGCGAGGTGAACAACGGAGATTCCGGGACATTAAGAGACAAGCAAAAGAACGATTTTATGGTTATTGAACTGTCCCCGATGCTTTCTATCCGTGCTTTGCCCTGACACCAGTTACAACCGCCGTTTTTCCTTGTCTTCTTGTCAATATAGTTGATCAGCCATACGAGGAATTGGTGAGCGTCGCTTCGCTTGAGTAAAGTAAACTGTTTTTTGCTCGCTAAATGACAAGCTTGAAGGAACTCGTGCGGTGACGCAATTCCCTTGAAGGACCTGGGGTTGAACATTTTTTTGACTAATTTCTGCAAGTTGTCCACCAAAGGATCCTTTGTGAATACGGCATTCTCAGCTCCAGCGTCATTACCAGCTCCAGCGTCATTACCAGCTCCAGCATCTTTCGCAGCTCCAGCATCTTTCGCGGCTCCGTCGCAGAGCAGGAGTTGTTCCCTGAATGGAATGGCTTTGCAGAGCAGTTGGATAACGACATTGGCGTAGTCGGTGCTTTGGTTGATGGAGTTGAGACCCATGAGGCCCACGATATAGTCCGCGCCGTTCAGGGCCCTGCCGTACAACTCCCGGATTCGAAATCCGGCGACGTCCGCGGCGCTGTAGGTCGGGGCCAAGTTGAACTTGATGTCTTCCAGCGAAGCGTCCAGCACCTCATAATTGTCGGGGATGCAAAAGACTCGACCGTCCGCCAGCGACATGTATAGACAGTGTTCCTGCGACAGCGCGTGTGTCATTGCCGGGGTGTTCCAACCTCGACCCTGCAGAAACTCACCGCACACCAGACAACAGTACACGTGCTCCTTGCTGCCACTGACTCTGCAAATCCCCTGGAAATCGAAGTCCAGACAAAACCGGTTCACCGAAGACAAATACGGACAATCGCGACGTGCCTTCATACCCCGCACAGCTGAACTGGCAACCACTTTAGAACCCTTGTCAGCTTCAGAACTCCGAACCGTTTCAGTATCCCGAACTATTTCACTCGCCCGGGAACCAACTTCTACTCCGGAAGACCCGGACACGTCTTCGTCATCCAGCCGCTGCCGCTTCAGGTCCTCATCCGTGCTGCCGCTTTCCTCAGTTGCGCCTCTGCCCCGCTCGCTCGGGTGTGATCTCTTCATTTATAATTCGCCTGCCCGCCCCCTCCCAACCCGCTCGGGCCGCCGCGGTTCAGACACGTGGTCAGGCCCGCACACAGTCGGACCAGATGGGCCAGACACACAGTGAGGCCGGGTTAAACAGTGGGGCAGTGGGATGGCACGCAATCAGAACAGACACACACGGTGGGACCTGACTCACAGAGTGGACCAGCCGGGTATAACTATCGCTGAGCAGCGCCACTGAACAGTGCGACGGGTTGCGTGGTTATGCCGCTTGGTTGAAAAATTCGATTTCGTATTTGGTCGTTTGTTTGAAGATCTGCAGGAGCTGGGCCAGGTCCCGTGGACTCGGGGGACTGGCTTGGATCAGGGCCTCGAGCTCACGCTGCGCGGCCAGTACGGCCTCCCAGTACTCGCAGCCGCTGTATGTCGCCAGCCACTGGTCCACGATGTCCGTACCGAGTGTGCGCTGACTCGTGGCGCGTTCGAACATGTGCTTGCCCATCACGCCGTAGCCGTACAAACACGAATACATCGCTACCCGCAACTCCAACTCGCTCCCTGTCGCAGCCACGTCCAGCAAGTACCGCGAGTACGCAGTAGTCACCAACGACTCCGACTCCCACTCGTCCTCCCCTTTGTTCTCTTGGTCCTCCTCCTCTTCATTCTCGTAGTCGTTTTCCTTGTTCTCCTTGGCGCCTTGGCGAAGGCGGTCGCGGTGTTGTCTAATTTCACTGAGTATTGCAGCGATGTTCCGTAGCGGGCCGGCGAGTGACTGGGGTGTGGGTTTGCGTTGCTTGTAGAGAAGCAGCGCGTGCGCCCGGAGGTAGTGGCCGAGATAGGCGAGGTCTTGAACGAGGTAGCGGCGAAAGCGGCGGTGACAAACGTTTCCATCTGCAATCGCGCGGCAGACGGGGTGGTCGACGTATCCCGTCCAAATCTCGCCAGCATGTGCAACCGCCAACGCCGTAAAGGGCGCCAACTCCGCCGGGGTCGGCCGCGGCACCGCCCGCTCCAGTCGGTTCCACGAGTGCGCCAACACACCCTGTTGCCCGCCACCCAGTCTTTGCAACCCGTGGGCAATCGCGCCATACACGTACCGCCGCGCCGCCGCCACACTCGCCTCCAACTCCCACCCGGACGCTAGTTTCGCCGCCACCGCCGAAGACAGCGCACAACCTGTCCCATGCGTGCATCGTGTACGCAACTTCGGACTTCGCCAAGACGCAGCCATCACACCACCCACGTACAATCGGTCCTCCACCGCATCCCCATTCTCCCAGTGACCACCCTTCATCAACACTGCCTGCCACACACCACACAACCGACGCCCCATCTCGTCTACCAACGCCGAATCGACCACCAACGCCGGGTCAACAGCCAACGCCGGCTCTGAGTCAACAGCACGGGGGTTAGACGCAGGGTCCGGAGTCAACCCGGAGAGGACGAGGGCCTCGGGAATGTTGGGCGTGAGGAGGGTGACGAACGGTGCCAGCTCGGCAAATGTGGCCCCGGTCACGGCACTGAGGCGGTCGCCGCAGGTCGCGACCAGGACCGGGTCGAGTATGATTGGAGGCAGCGCCCCCTCCGCCGCCTTCACGCCAAAAAAGGCCACCACGGCCTCTGCCACCTCACGGTCCGGCAACATCCCCACCTTGATCGCCGCTGGCCGCAGATCCGACACGACCGCCTCCAGCTGCTTCCGCACCGACGCAGCCGGCACGCAGTGCACGTCACTCACGCCCTCCGTGTTCTGCGCTGTTACCGCCGTCACCACCGACGCCCCGAACACACCCAGCGCCTCAAACGTCTTTAGATCGCCTTGAATCCCCGCACCGCCGCCGCTGTCGCTTCCCGCAATCGTGAGACATACCTTCTCCACCATGCCCCAATTATCCTCCAAAATGCTCCTCTCCTGGGCACAGTTTCGGCCTTTGGGTCAGATGGTGATGGGATAAAGGTCTCCAGGTGAAGAAAAAAGGCCTTCCTTTCGGAGCGCTGCAACCCGATCAGAACAGACAATGAAGTCTTCGTCGTCAAGGGGGTGCAGAAACTCGTCGATCCGCTCGTTGGAGAAAAGTCTTTTCAGCGTTTGTTCATCCGCAGTCTGGTACTCCTTCACCAGGTCCACGCACAGCGCTTGGCATTCGAACGCCCGCAGGGCCAGCAGTCGTTGCGCGTTGCAGGCGTTTAAGTAGATGAAGTCCAGGATCAATGACGTCAGCACCGTGACGAAGGTGGCCAGGTCGCGGAGCAAAGCCACGGCGAGTCCGCCGCACACCAGCTTGGTTACCAGGTGAAAGTAATCCGAGGTGAAGCAGAACTCCGACATACGAATCGACTTGACCAAGTCACTACTGGCCAGCCGTCTATGGAAGGCAGATGGACACTTCAGGTGCCGGCACACAAAGACCAACAGCACAGTGCTGTACCGCACGAAACCCTTGTGCTCGTACACCTCGTACACGGACTCGTACTGGTCGTTCGTAACGCCGCTAGCAAAGTCCCCCAGGAGACTGTTAATATCTGTGTCCGGCAACTGCGCAAGCCGGAAGAAATCGCGCTCCATATACTTCTTGCCAGCCCTTCTCGACCGACCCTCCGCCCCCGACCCTCCGCCCCCGTCCTCGGCCTTGCCACCGGCCCTGCCACCGGCCTTGCCACCCACCTTGCCACGGACCTCGGCCTTGTCTTCCGTCCTCGGCAAAGTCCGGGCAGTGAGGTTCCACTCGGGCGCGGCGGCGGTCGACAAAGGCCTCTTTCGGAGTTGGTCCCCAGCCGGTGCGTCGGCCGTGAATACAGTGTAAGCATCCTCCCTCTGCGTCTCCGCGGCTCCCCTTTGGATTCCGACATCGTTCGCGAGGTCGGTACCTTTCAGGTCGGTACCTTTCCGGGCGGTACCTTTCAGGTCGGCACCTTTCAAGTCGGTACCCTTCAGGTCGCCAGGCCAGAAGTCGGTGTCAGGTTGTTCGCCTTGAGCGATGCTGGTGAGGCCGTGGCGAGTGAGAAAGAAGAGCCGGAGGAGTCGGAGGAGGCGCCAGAGGGGGACGACGCAGGCAAAGACGACAGTCCAGCGGTTGCTGGCGCGGACCATCCAGCGGTAGAGACGCACGTTGACGAAGCCGTACTCGGTGGGCACGCGGTGCGTGACGACGACGCTACCCCAAACGATTGCGCGCAGGTAGGCCCACCAGACACACACGTGTGCGCCCTGCACGACGGCGCCACAGAGGATGGAGCTGCTGTTGGCAAGTCCGAGACAAAGCACACAATAGACCAGCGCCACGGAACACGCGTAGGTCGCCATCCACAAACTCTGCAACCGCCCACTGCCGATGGAACGGGCCATCGTAGTCGGCGGCACAGAAGACAGGTAATCCAGCAACACTTCATAACCACTCAAGTCTTCCGGCGGTAACGACATCAAAACCACCACACCCACCCGCGCCACAATATCCAATAATAACAATAATAACAACTGCGTCGCCTGCAACCGCGTCACACTCCCGCCTGTTGCGATTCGACTTCGGTAGCTTGCCAACGAACCAAGAAACAGACTCTGCTTCAACTTCACCAGCATCCGCGCACACCCGTAACTCCGGATCGGGATCGTCCGCACGTGTTCAATGTCCGACAACACTTTCGACGAAGGCTTCTCACCCAACTCATTTAGTCTGTCGTTCACCATGATCTCATCCAACTCACTTCCTCGACCCACGCTCCCCCGACCCGCACTCCCGCGACCCGCGCTAGCCAGCCCGGCACTCGCTAGCCCTCCAGGGCTTCCGTGACCCGCGTCCCACAAGTCATTCCCGTTCGTGCGCGAAGACGTGCGCGCTGACTCGCCGATGTTCGGCTCGCGGTTCGAGGGACTGGGAACCCGCAAGAAGATCGAGCCCGCCTTGGCGTGCCTGTGTGTCCCGCTGTCCAATCCGCGCCAGTCCATGCCAGGCATGTCGAGAGCGCGTCTCTCCACTGCGCGCAGGTCCATCACACGCGTGTCCTCCAGACCGAACCAGCGCGAAGGGGGCTCAGGCGCATATATACTCAACATGCCGTCGCTCTTGGCAGTCGCCCGCTCTCTCCGGCTTTCCTCATTGGTTCTAGAGTTGCCTCCGTAGATCGGCGGGAGCAAAGTCGACTGCAGCTGCCGGAAGGCCAGCTCCACTGGCAACGTCCTCACCGAGTCTAACCGCGCTATTAAGGAACCCGAATCGCTTCCGACCACGGCCTTGGGGGCCGACGGGACCAGCTCCTCTTTTTCTGCTCGCCGACATTGGGCGAACCGGAAGACCGAAAGCGGTATGCTGATGATGTTTTTGAGCAACATCGCCTGCAAGCCGGGGGCAAGCGGGTAGCAAATCCACAAGTAGATGCGGAGCGCCAACAACGGGACATCCGCAAAGAAGACTGAAATGAGAGCGACCCATTTTCTAGTGAGCAAAACGTCCGTGCCGTTGCGGGTGCCCCGGTGCGAAGGCAGCCCGCTGCTTGCTGGAGTCTGGTTCAGACCCGGTAGAGTGGTGGCCATGATGTTCTTCGGGTTGGGTCGGCCCGCGGTCCTCGCGGAGTCTGCACCTAGGTTGCGTCCCCGCACGGTCTCGGGCGCCGAGAGGGCCCATATGTCCGACCCGGGCTGGTCCCCAGTAACATCCCCCACCCTGGGCGCCGTGTTGATAGTCGTCGATGGGAACGAATATATGTGTAGGAACCAAATCAGTCCCATAACAATTCCATTCGTCACCAAAATCCAAATCTCCTTGGCCCTGATGCTTGAAGACGAAAATATAAACGTGAAGGCCACCGAAGCATCAATAAGATCCATCGTCACATGGCAAATGATGTCCGTAAAGATCAACGGCTCTTGCGCCAAAACATAATCCGCTGAACCAAAAAGTTGGTGACTTGCTCGCGCCATCCACAAAACGTACGGCAAGCCAAGCGCCAGCAAAGCTCCGACAAAGAAATTGTTGTTGGACAACTCGTCTGCCATGGCGCTGCTTGTTGGCGAGAAGATCGGAAACACCACAAAGTACAGCAACATCAACTTTATCATTGTAAGTAAACTGTAGACAGACCATTGGAAAGATCCCATTGTTGCGCCATATTCTCCGCTTCCATTCCCCGCTGTATACAGAACCAACAGCGCATCCGCGGCCACCAACAAGTAACACGGTCGTCCAACGCCCCCTACGCAAAGACTCCTTCTACGCAAATATTGTGAGCGCAAAAAGTGTGTGCACACACTCCCGCAGTTTACTTATTAATTGAGTATCTATCTCATAGCAAGTGGTTACCAAAACGAGCACTAGGATGCCCTGGATCCAATAGCCCATTATTTATTTAAAGCATCCAGCGTTCTAACTCCCGGAGGCAAAACTATCAGGCCTGTGATCACAGCTTTACCTGAAATTGCAGCACTCATGAAAAATCGGCAGACCTTACTTTCATCCAGTAAAGTCCTTTTCAAGAACGTTTTTATATCAGACAGCTGTATTTGCTCCACCAATCGGCTGAAATCTTTGAATGAAGTCAATTTCAAATCCGCGAGCATCTGTCTGGACAGTTCTTCATTCCGACTGACGGGATGTTTCAAGGATATTGCCAATGATGTCACTAACCATAATCGAAGTGTCCGCCACCCTCGAGCGCCAGGCCGCCACGCGTCTGGCCACCAAGACGTGTTTGTGCAGGTGCTGTGTTACAAAGTTCAGATTTCGTAGCTTCTAAATCGAGTTCGTCCATGGATTCGATAGCTGCGGCAACATTTTCATTGACTTCTAGTCTCTTGCGTTGTATCCACTCGCGAATGTTTTTCAATTGTGAGGCCTCCAAGTGTTCCAATCGGTATGTTCCCATCATTCCGCCTGTTCTGTGGCAGGCATCAAAGCATTGATCTACAGATGCTCGTATAGCCTTTGGTAAAGAACTGGGTACTTGGACATTGGGAACGGGGATTCCGTCTTGGTTATCATCTTCCTGTGAAAGTAAATGTTCCTGTAATAACATTCTTGACAGCGCCGTCAGCACATAGGACTCCGTCTGCCAACTAGGGCAAGGCGCGGATTTGGCGAGATACATCAGTGGTTCCCGTAGATGCGGGTCCGGGCTTAAGTGGACATAAATCCTCTCTTTTGGGCAATCCGCTTGAAACTCAGATGACCG
The DNA here is from genome assembly GCF_000223845.1 of Gregarina niphandrodes. Classification (NCBI taxonomy): domain Eukaryota; phylum Apicomplexa; class Conoidasida; order Eugregarinorida; family Gregarinidae; genus Gregarina; species Gregarina niphandrodes. The sequence goes on along the minus strand of NW_011645795.1, from coordinate 163,484 downwards.
AGATGTAATTGGAGCGTACGAGGAAGGAGCCAGGGATGCCACGATAGGCAGTATCCTATCAACATCAACATTCCCGGTTATTGTTACTACTAAATTTGGAGGAGTATAAAACCGTTTCAAAATAGAACGTAATCCTGCTGCAGTAATCTCGCAAATAGATTTACGACTACCCAAAATCGTCTGGCCCAAAGAGCTTCCAGATGAATAGCACTGGTCATAAATGCAGTCTAACAAAACCTCTTCAGGAATCCTACAAAACAACGCCGCTACAACAACGCCGCTACAACAACGCCTTCACTCTGTGCCCTTTCGTGCTTGCAGTCCCGCCCCCTTTCACTTACTTCTCGACCTCTTCCAACTCCCTTAAAATTGTGTATCTCTCCTTGTCAATGACCTTATTATCCAAGATAGAATTTGTCAACATGTCGATGATAAGGGAGAGCAAATCGGCGGCGTCGTCCTTAAGGCATTCTCCAAAATATCCAACAAACTCTTTCGTGGTGTAGGCATCAAGTCGCGCCCCTTTGTTCTCAATCCAATTTTCAATGTCTTCCTGACGCCTGTTATACGTGCCCTTGAACAAAACGTGCTCTAGGAAGTGAACAGCACCCTCGTCCTCGGTACGTCCGGTATTCGACCCGAAATTCATCCATACTCCAACGCTCACATTATCCGATTTGTTCGGCGATATTATTACAGTCGCTCCGTTTGCACACTTGTGAATTTCGTGGGCTGGATAATCCTCAGACATAAGAACCTCATACTTGCGATACTTCGGAGGCGCCATGGACCCAGTACCCGGAGGATGAGATCCATGGGGGGAATACGCTTTGGGGTACTGGTCCACATAAGGGTCGAAGATTTTCAAACTTATCTCCCGCTTACCAGGCACAGCTCTAGCCTGGTCAAGCTTGGCCCCATCCAGGACTTTTGAAAACCATCTTTTCTCGTCCAATCCGCCATTCGACATCGGGCTGCCATTCGGCATCGAACCTCCTTTTATCGTCCAGCCTCCTTCTCTAACGCGCCCGCCAGCTCCTAGCGCGGGAGTATGTCCCGGCACAGCGTCGCTTCGGTGCCTCCGATACATGGCGTGGGCTAAACCCGGCCCAAGCTGTCCCTTGGGCGAAAGAAACCACGACTTGAGCATTTTTGGTTTCGCGAATTTTACAGATGACCTTGGATGTAATTGATGAGTGGCTCCTCTCTGAAAGATATTACCAGCACCCGGACCATTCTCAAAGCAGGATAGATGATATTGTGGCCATGGTAAAGAAGCAGCAAGCATGTTTTTGGGTTGCGGAGGAGATTGATCTCTATCAGGATTTAGCGTACGCCCCTTCACACCCTTTCCTTTCGTATAAGGAAATAGCGCTCACCGCTACGGCCTTCTTCCGTGGGCTTCGTCCCGTGGGCCTCAGGGACGGGACCTCAGTCCCGCAGACTTAACGTCCCGCTCTTTGCCGCCATGGATCCTGTTTTAGTGATTGGGAGGGTTTGAAGGACGATGAGCGACATTTTATAAGTTACGTGCTGGCATTCTTTGCTGCTAGTGATGGAATAGTTCTGGAGAATTTGGCAGGCCGCTTCTTGCGTGAAATTCACATACCGGAAGTGCGCTCGTTCTATTCCTTCCAAATTGCAATGGAAAACGTCCACAGCGAGACTTATTCGTTATTGATAGATGTGTATTTAAAGGGGAACGAGGCGGAAAAGAGCAGACTGTTCAACGCCATCCAGAGCGTGGAGGCCGTGAAGCGGAAGGCGGAGTGGGCAGTCAAGTGGATGAATCACAAGAACACTTTTGCCGAACGACTACTAGGATTTTGCGCAGTCGAAGGCATCTTATTTTCTGGCTCTTTTTGCGCCATCTTCTGGTTCAAGAAACGTGGACTCTTGCCCGGCCTCACCTTCAGCAACGAACTCATTTCAAGGGACGAGGGCCTCCACACCGACTTTGGGGCCCTCCTATACACCCAACTAGGCCCGCAACGACTCAGCCAATCCCGCGCACACAACATCATCGACGAAGCCCTTCAAGTCGAAAAATACTTCATTCTACAAGCACTGCCCGTCGACCTCATCGGAATGAACGGCGTACTCATGGCCCAATACCTAGAATACGTGGCAGATCGACTTCTCCAATGTCTGGGTTACGGAAAACTATACAACACTACCAACCCCTTCGACTGGATGGAGATGATCTCAGTTCAAGGAAAAACCAACTTCTTCGAAAAAAGAGTTGGAGACTACCAGCAACCCGGCACACTAGCCAACAAGGAAGAACAAAACTTCAGCCTGGACACCGACTTCTAAAAAACACAACGGGAAGCGAGGCGCGGCGTTTCAGCGCTAATTACTAGTTGCCCTCATCCTCCTCGGCGTCATCGGCGTCAGCCGCATCAGCATCACCAGCCGCATCAGCATCACCAGCCGCATCAGCATCACCAGCCCCTTTATCCTCAGCTGTAGCTCCCGCCTCATGAGCATCCGAGGCGCCCTCTTCGCCTTCGTCCTCGCTTTCACCCTGGTCCGAGCTAGTCCCTTCACCCTCGTCCGACCCCAGTTCCTGGGGCAGCTCGTCCGCTTCGCCTTCAGGCGCATTTTCGCCGGCAGGCGGCACGAAGTACGGCAGCTTGCCGCGCTGGAGGTCCTGAATCAGGCGAATTGCGACCGGGCCGATGTGCGGCTCGCCGCCCTTCATCAGCTTGCCCCACTGACGGGCCAGCGTCTCCAGAAACTCGATGGCCGATGACCAGTCCTGGAGCTCCTCGGGAATTTTGTAGCACTTGTTGATTTTCTCACGGCCCACCAGCTCAATCACGCGGTCTATATAGTCCTCGGGCGAGTCCAGCTTCTCTGCCCGCACCACTCCCCTGATAACCTTGTCTGTCTCCGAGCCGTCCGAGTTGTTCGCCACGATCCCCGGACAGTCAATCAAGTAGACCTTGCTGGTCAAGTCCACATACTGCCACACCTTGGTCTCTCCCGGAATCGGCGCTGATGTACACACCTTCTTGCCCCGCAACGTGTTGATAACACTGCTCTTCCCCACATTCGGGTACCCAATCAAACCGACCGAAACGTGGCGGCGGTTCTTCATCATCTCCGCATACTGCCGCAACAATCCGATCAGAGAACGCTTGCCAAACGGGTGTTTCACACTGGCCTTGAACGCCACGGTTGGGAAATCTTTGCTCAAGATCTTAATCCACTTCTCCGTGACCCAGGTGGGCACCAAATCGCACTTGTTCAGCAGCAAAATAAGGTGCTTGAAAGGCCGGTCCCGCTTAATGTGCTTCTCCAAGTGGTAGCATCGAGTACCCATCGGGTCCCGAATGTCCAACACCTGCACCAACACGTCACTCGAGTCCACCACCTTATATAGCTCGCCCCAAATGCGCTTGCTAGTGCCCTTCAACATCACCGCCTCCACCTGGCTCTTGTATTCCTCCTCCCGCAAATCCTCAGTCAGAGAATAATCCCGCTGAACCTTCGTCTCTTCGTACTCTGCGTGGTTCCGTTTCGCCCTCTCTGCCAGCTCCGCCAAGTCCGACGTACCCACATTCGCCCGCTTCTGCCGACGCGACGACGAAAAGGTCTCAGAATACGGGGAGACCGTCAACAAATTCGCCGCACGCTTGTGCGAAACCTCGCCTGAATGGTCGAACAAGGAGACCGGCAGCTTCGTTGCCTTCACCAAAACGGAGCGGGGGTTCTCCTTCGACTTGGCCAAGGTCTGGCGGAATTGCTCCAACTTACCCTGCGTCACCACGCGCGTGTTATTGAACCACTTTCGACCTAGAACAAAGAAATGCCAAGTAGGTAGCAAAGATATTCAACACACGCTAACTGCGACACCGATACAATTGTGGCGCGGATTCCCCAATCGAATAACACCCTCTTACTTGGCTCAATTCGCACTACCGGCTCAGCCGGAGTGGCATTCATCTTCTCCACGTCGGGTTTCTCATTGTACATCGCCAGACGCCTTACGGTCGCATTACTGCGACCGAAGCCCTTCCCAGCGGTGTCACGAGTATCATGAGTGCTCGACTTTCCTTTCCGAGTCGCAGCATTCGATTTCGACGTGCTGAGATGCTTCTTGTTAAGAGTCTTGAGTCCAGCACTTCGCTTGGACATCTTTCTCCCGGCCCAGTTTTTCTCGGCTCAAATTAAAATCCAAGCAGGCCATGTGGACGGACTTAAATCTTGAACCCCCCCTTCCTGATGGTACACCCTCGCTAGCGCCATCGGTTTAACGAATCCCCGTCGATCATCTCGTACCTCTCGAATTTACCGTTCATTGCAGAATAATGTTGCCGCTCACGGTTGAAAATTGCCATTACGGCACCGAAACATCACTAACGTGCTTTTTCATCATGTCCGCTACACGACTTCCTGGAAGCCCATCCAGATATCGGCAACCTACAACACAATTCCGTTTCTATGCATCACTCTTACATGCTTGCGTCAGCGCGGCACACAAGTCGCAGGATTTGGCCACTTCCCAATATCGCAGGACATTATGCATTTGCAATCGGCACATCAATTTTTGACAAATCTTCTCGGCAAGCGATGGGATGTGGTAATTATTGCAAGCCAACAGCAACCGTAGCAGATCTCCATCGTCGGTAGACTCTTCGGCCAAATACTCACAGGAATTGGTATGAACAAAGTTCATGATTTGACCGACTATGGCTGGCTCCAAATCTCCTATCACCAGTCGCTGCCAGTTTTTTTCCCTATCAGCCAATAATATCCGCATTTTCTAAAGAATGTAACGCATAACCGCCCCGATATCATTCATACCTGTGATCGTGCCTGCAGTAAAAATCGACATCCAGTGTAAATTGTGGGTCCACATACTACTTGGATTGTCTGGGCAGGTGTTGATTCGCAAAACTCCCGAATATCCTGAAGCAGACAGGCATCGCCGTCTTCGCTTCCTATCTCCGTCGCCGGAATGCCAACAAAAGGAGTTGCCGAATGATCATAGACCTCAGCTTGAATTACAAGCGTTAGTTGATTATTAGTCAGTAATTTCTGGTAACTTGTCCTTCGGCTTATGGACTTATGCCATAGTCGCACCACCGTTCGGGGTGGGGTCTTTCCTCTCTTAACTGTGCTAGACACTTCCCGGGAAATGATCACTACCACAGGATAATATTGTACAATTCGTGTAAATCTTACATTTCGCGTCCAAAGGTGAAATCACCGAAAATTTGAAGCAATATGTCGTCGCAATGCTGCAGCATTCCGGCAATACTACTTCCGCCACGATATCTCCTTTCTTCCAGTACGGATGAAGCAGTGCTCTCAGGCCCTTCGAAGAAATATCTGGGGACTTCAACGGCGGTATTGGGGCATTTCTCGAGGCATGCCGAAATGAGGAGAAATCCCTAATAATCCAGGTTATTTGGCACTGCTCCGGCACCACACTTTCGTAAGGCGTTTCATACATGGCTGAGTTCCGCGTCATCAGAGATTTTGTTTTGCGTCCGACATCGCTCCATCCAGACTCCGTATCTAAATATCGGAACGCAGGAGATCCATCCACCGGCCGCACCGAGCTGGAAACATCGGGAATCCCTTGTGGAGTTGTGAACCGGTCATGCACACCCCGAGGAGTACTGAGAAGGTGAATTGCTCCCTTCCTAAAGGATGGGCCCGGAAAAATGGATATTGTCTCGTCAAAGCAGGGCGACTGAGTCGTTGCTCGTTTAATGCCGGGCATATCATCGAATATGAGCGGTTCTTGGGGAAGGGATTCACATTCGTTGTCGCTGTTGGCTTCTGCTGACATAGAAACACGTGTGCGCACACGATTTTGAATGCGCGATCAATGCGAGAATATAACCCAATTTCACCCCAAGCAACAGATTTGTCAAAATTAAATCGAAGACAACAGCCTAAAGCTTTTACGTAAGGCAGGGATACAGTTCGATCTCAGCCCATTCAGATTTTATCGTCCTGTTTCGAACGACAGCAAATCCGGTTCTGTGAATCATGGGGCGAGCACTACAGCGCTATGCCAGACACTAGCCGCACATGCAAAGCCCCGTGGGCGGATGTGTTACTGGAGATGGGAGTTTGAATTCAAAAAATAATAAAAAGGGGCCATGGACCCGGGTAGGTCACAGCCGCCTACAAAGAAGCGCAAAACCCGGTGGGGGGTGGTTGAAGGTGGAGCAACTTCGGTAAGTTAAATTGTTCGTTACATTTTGATTTATTTCAGCAGAATAGCGGGCCGAGTCCTGTAGTGGAGGGACCGCGTGCTTCCCAAGAGAGCCAAACCCGGAAGCCGCGAGATGTTCAGCAGATTTTGAGTCGTATTGGAGATTTATCGGATGTTTTGAACCGCGCCAGGGCATCAAAGGGTCAAGCATTATTGCCTCGGCATGCTACACTCCGGATTAACCAGGCCCTGCCGGAAAGAATGAAGTCGACGAAAGTTGATCCAAAGAATAATCCATTTTACGATCCAACAATAAAGACGAAGGTGGGACTGAAGCCCAAATTAGGGGCATTACGGTTCGTTACCCAGGGCTACTACGTAAGCAAGCAACGGAGAATCGAGAAGAAGCTCGGCGTCGAAGCCGATCAGACTCTCGATAGCGTTAGGATTAGTCCGCCCGACTCAGAGGTTTCCACACAACAGCTGGCCCTGGCTGCCGCCTTGGAATTTGTGGGCGCAAGGAAATCGAAGCATGAGAAGGCAGCGCCTCTAAGTGTGGATGCGCTGGCGTCAACGACGAAATCGAGCGGGCAATCGAAGCAGCAAGTGACTGAACCGGTGGCTGAAGTCTCGGAGGATCTCGATTGGTGGGATATGAAGTTACTAATCAAGTTGACTCCCGAGACTATCGAAAAGAAGCGCTTGGGGCGAGGCGGAAATGGGGAAGAGGACAATGCAGGCGGTTCGGCTCCCGGGTCAGCTGCTAATGGCTCAGTCATTAAGCCCATCGCTGGTTTGCTTTCAGAGGAGGAATTGCGTTGGTTTGACCGTGAATTTCCGTACGAGATGAAGAAAAACATTATTACGCATCTAGTGCAGCACCCGGTCCCGATTGAGCCGATTGCGGACCGCGAGTCCGCGATTGCACCTGCTATATACCTTACGCTGGAAGAGCGGAAGCGTATGCGGCGTCAAAGGAACAAGGAGCGGGAGCAGGACAAACGTGACAAGATTCAGATGGGGCTGATCGAGCCGGACCCCCCGAAGGTCAAACTGTCCAACCTGATGCGCGTCCTGGGAGACGAGGCGGTGACCAACCCCACAGCAATCGAGATGAAGGTGCGGCAGCAGGTGGCCGAACGGCTAAAGGCTCACGAGCAGCGCAACCGGGAGCGGCAACTGACTGACGAACGACGCCGCGAAAAGACTAAGGAGAAATGGGTGGCTGCGCAGGAGACATCGGTATTGGTCCAGGTAACGGTCTTCCAGCTCAAAGACATCACGGACAAGCAGTGTCTCTACAAGATCCACCAGAACGCCAAAGACTACCATATGACTGGCGCGGCCATCCTGTGTCCAGGCGTCCGCAATCTTGTGATTGTCGAAGGCTCCTCGCGCGCCGTGAAACGCTACAAAGCCTTAATGATGAGACGCATCAAGTGGCCCGAGCCAGACAACCCTCTGGACCCCTTCTGCAAGCTTGTTTGGGAAGGACCCATGAAAGGCCGCTGCTTCAAATACTGGCAGATGTGCCCTTGTCGGACTCTGGAGGACGTCAAGAGCGTGTTCGACAAACACGAAGCCGCGGCGTACTGGACCATTGTAGAAAACTACCGAGACCAACACGCCGATTTAGTGTAACCTAATTATGGACCGCGGCCAGGTCTCCTAATTATGGACCGCAGCCAGGTCACCTAATTATGCGGCGCCGCCTAATTATGTGCCGCAGCAAAGAGGCACCAGCCGTACGGGGTCCCTCACTGACCCCGTGCGTCTCGTCTGGCGGACTTGCGGCTCATCTTGCGCATCAGGGCCTCGTCTTTGTATCGCTCTGCCGTTGCGAGTCGTCCCGCGCTGGCTCTCCAGAGCCAGTCGTACGGACTGGTGCTGGGCAGGTCGAGTCCGAAGAACTGGGTCTTAGCAAACAGGGCTTCTGCCGGCTCGGCGCCGGAAAGCTCGGCTGCGCGGTTCTCGATCGCCTTGGAAGCCACCTGGACCACTGGGTTTTCAGTGAATTGAGAAGGCAAGAACTTTTTCAAGTCCTCCAAGGTAGTTTTGGGCACGACTCGGCCCTCCGGAGCCCGGCCCTCCGGAGGCCGGCCCTCCAAGTGGCGTTCGACGAGGGGGCGCTGTGTCGCGGCGTTCTCATCGTTGTCGGCCTCGTCGTCGCGATCCAGTTCATCTTGAGAGACGATGCCCACTGGAATGCGTTTGGCGAACACCGTGCCCCAGGGACTCAGTTGGCGTTTGGCGCCTTGGCCGCCCCGTCCCACGGCGTGGAACCCGGTCCAAGAGTCTGAAGGCTGCAAGCAGACTTGGTCTTCCGGCTCAGGATAAGCAGTCTGTGAGGCCGCGAGTCGTCGAGAGTGTCCGAGCATGGTCTTCAGGCGTTCTGTTCCTTCGAACAGAAGGTCGTCGTTTCTGAGATGTTCGTGCTTAGCGAGATCTGCAATAAGGGCAGTGGAGCCTTCCCGGTACAAGGCCCTGTGGAAAGGGCTGCTGGACTCGAAGGCGGGGCTACCAGGGCCGCTCCTCGGGTCAAATCGGTTCGTTGCAGGGCCGGGGGAGGCCGGTGCGGCTTGTAGACTGGTTGGAGGGCCGACGAAGGGGTCGTTGTCGAAGGCGTAGGGGTCGATTTCCCACGCCGGCCGAGGCAGCGCCCCGCCTGCGTCCGGAGGCTCGAGAGGCGTGGGGAAGGTGTGGTTGGGTCCGAAGCCGCGGTTGAAGAGTCCGTAGTTGGGGTAGAGCTCGTACAGGGACTGCGCAGGCGCGTTGTCGAAAGCGGGTCGCGGCCAGGGGTTGTCCGACGGGCCGTACGGCAGATCCGACTGAGGTGGTGGCCAGTAATGGTGGTGGTGGTGATGCCCATGGTGGTGGTCGTCGTCCTGGTTAGTGTGATCCCGGTGATGGTGGTGCTCGGTAGTGGGTTCGGCTGTGGTGGTGGTGGTGGTGGTGGTGGTGGTGGGGAGGGCCCCTTGGGCTGCCTCGGAGATGGCGGCGACTTGGTTGACGCCGGAGACGGTGATGACGGTGGGCGGCGGCGGCGGGAGGGTGGGCGTGGCATACTCGAGGACCCTGCGGAAGCTGAAAATGGGGCGGCCGTCAGCGGGGCTTTTGATGACGATGTAATCGCCGCCGAGGCTGACGTCTCCGTAGAAGCCGAGTTGGATGAAGCGGCTAGTGGTGTCGAAGGCATGTTGTTCGAAGGGGAGCGTTTCGTCGAGAAAGAGCGTGGTGGAGAGGCGGACCTGGGGCACGGCGTGCGTCTCGTCATTGTACCAGTAGGCGAAGCCGGGTGCGACGCAGAGCCCGTGGCCTTCGAGGCGGTGGAAGTCGTGGATTTTGACGCGGCTGCCATCCTGTCGCACCCAACCGCCTTCGAGGTTCAGTGCGTCAGAAAGGAAGGTGCGCTGCGGGTACATTTTGACCAGGCTTTGCTGCAAGACACGGCTCTTGAAGTACATGTTCCGGCCCGGCTGGTCGGCGAAGCCTTCGGCCAGCTCGAAGATCACCGACCGGTTGTCATTCACGTCCACGAAGGCCCGCTGGAAGAGCCCCGCCGTCACGCTCGTGATTGGCGTAATCACAAAGATCGAACCGGTAATGTAGCGCGTCTTTAGCACGGCGTCCGTCCGCTTGATCTGGAACACGTACGCCTCGTTCCGCAACCCGTCCGTGTACACCCGCTCAGCCCGCCCGTCCACAAAAAGCATCTCCCACTTGCCGCTTATGTCCCACGTACAACCTCTGTAAGGATTTCCCGCCAACGGCGCTCCTGTCGCCACGTCTCGTATACAATGACACGTAGGCACACCGCCAAGCAATAAACATGTCGCACCAGGACCGCAGCGGGCCTGCTGGCCTTGTTCCGCCGAACAAACTACAAAAAAAACATCAAACACACCACCACGTCAATTTTGGACCACCAGCGAGTGTAAACCGACCAGCGGGCCGGAAAGAGGTAGGAGGTCGACCGCGCAGATGGAAACACTAATCGACTACTAACCTTGGTGGACTTCGGTGATGTAATTTCCAGCAGGACCATAATTTCTCAGGGCGTTGGGTCCTGGGTACAGCTGCCCAGCGGCAAGCAGAGCAAAAAAATTAATTAATTTATTAATTGCGATCATTCATACCGCTTGCACACGCGTGTGCAACCGAAATATTGTATAGTTCTTTTTTCTACAAAAGACCCTGCTTACGAAGATCTTCGTACGTCTGAGGTGTCATGACATTCCCTTGAGCATCCTCCACCTCAACCTCTTGATCTGGCAAGAATGCTTTGTCTTCTCCTTCTTGTTTCAGTTTCTCATACAGTGTCAACGCATCTTCTATCTTGGTGATTTCCTTGAAGTGCACTGTGTTGGGTATTTTTAGACACCGCATCCCAAAAGCATGGCGCCACTCTCTGAAATGGTTCTCGAATACTTTTCGGCCCCAGTATTTCTGGTTGCCACAGATCTCGCAAACGAAAGTATGGCTGAGGCCATGCAATTTGTATAGCCAATACGGTATTGGCTTGCCGTCCCATCCGAGAGGAAGATTCAGCGGGTTCTTAACTTTGCTGGTGTTGATACTGAAGGCATCCTCGTCGTCGCTGGACTCTTCCAAAACTTCTTCTTTGTCATCATCGTCAGAGGCGTGTCGTTTGTTCTCGTCTAGAACCTCCCGTAGAGTGCGCGCCTGTTTCTTGCGAACGTTTTGTAAAGTCGCATCAACGTAAGGAGCCAGTATTCGGAACATTTCCAATACTATATATTCCTCCTTAGCCAGTCGCTTGTCCTCCTCCACAGACCGTTCCCTAATTTTTTGTAGATCTTGTTCTGATAGCTTTTGCTTTTTCTTCTTATATCGATTGGTCTAAGAGAAAGAAATGTAAATTGTCGTTATGATGTCACGAAACCTGGGGCTGATGAGCTTACTTTTTGATGAGCTTCGAGAGCTTCTGGATTCTGGAACAATCGATCAGTGTGAACACAATAGAGTTCCATTTGGTGTGTTGGTTGTCCGCTCCATCCAGAAACGAGTTGTCGGTTCCATCGGTCTTCGAAGTCTGTGAGAGTTTGTTGTTTCATAGCTTCGTTTGCGGCCCATGGATATAGTCGTTTGTAATATGAGAGTAGGTACTGTCCCAATTTGACGATATATTCTCCATAGATTTGGTCTCGGTATTTGCAATGTCTTGGTACGTTGCCTAGGTTGGTGAGGTAGGTCTTGATGTATTTGCCGTAATCGCAGGCGGGCGCAACAAGTTTGTTTCTGACGTCGGGGTCATCTTCGTCCACCACAATGTCTTCGATGGCGATGGGAGGTCTGCCTTCCTTTTCTGCTTTCCGTTTGTCGCGTTCCAGACGGATTTTCTTTATCCGAGCCAGCGCATTCGCCCTGTACTCATTCTCTCTCGTGGCTGTAAAACTGGTCCAATTTACAAACATCTGATGGAACGCATTCAAGTCCAATACCTTGCCGCCTTCCTCCTCCTCCGTAAAGACCTTCCGTAGACTAGGAATCTCTTCAACAACCTCCGCCGTCATCACAGAGGAATCAATTCGACCCGCATCACCGGCGATATGATGACCCCACTTTTTATGATATCCCTTTATGTCCTTCACCCGGTCGTAAAATCGAGACCACAACTCATTGGAACTCGTTGACCCACACAACCCCTCCAACTCCATTTGCATCAAGTCATCCTTGTCATCCACCACCTTCAAACTGGCAGCCGCAGCCTTTTGCAAACGCTCCACGCACACACGTGTGCGGTGCTCCCAAAGCAACCGACGACGCTTACTCTCGCTCTTCACGCATTCTCCAATGCACTGCAACGACGCCCGCTCCCAACACTCTACTTCCTCCAATCCACTCCTGGCCAACTCTAACCGAGACATTTCTTATTAATCATAATGATGGGGGGCCAAACCAAAGGCGATGTGGCCAATCAACCAAAGGGTGATGGAACCGACCCCGAAGTGATGGGGCAGAATGTAATGGGGGCAAGCCAAGTAATAAGGTCAACGAGATGAAATAATGGTGGTGGGCAAAAGAAAAATACACTTTCACGGTTCAATGGGGCCCAACGGGACGGCTACTCGCCATCCGGTTAGGCCCAATGGGACGGCTACTCGTCATACGGTTAGGCCCAATGGAACGGCTACTTGCCATACGGTTAGGCCCAATGGAACGACACACTGTTAGGCCCAATGGTACGCCTGCCGAGCCTGTCGCCGAGCCTGTCGAACGGTAGTGTTAGTGGTGGGACGAGATTGTTCCGAAGTAGCGGTCTCCGAAATCGCCGAAGCCGGGCACAATGAACCCGGTTGCGCGGTCCAATGCACGATCGCAGATGGCGGTCACAACGCGGATATCGGGGAAGCGGTGGAACAGGTTAGCCAGGCCTTCGGGGGCGCATACGAGGTTGCAGAAGATGATTTTGTTTGGCGGGACGGCGTATTCGTTAACGAGCACTTCGCAGGCGCGGATGGCTGAGCCGCCGGTGCCGAGCATTGGGTCCATGAGAAGGACGTGGCGTTTTCTAACGTCGGCCGGTAGCTTGTGATAAAGCAGCTTCGGCTCTAAAGTCTCCTCGTCTCGCTGAATCAGAATCTTTCCAATCACACAGCCCCTGCAGACTTCACGCAAGGCGGCCTCCATGGACTCGCCTGCACGTACGATTGAGACGCCGCAAATCTTGACTGAAAAACCAATCCCGTCATACACCTGGCCAGCTACCGGCGTGTCTACTTGGCGACTCAGGTATGGCAGCTCGTTCAAGGCATCCTCGATGATCAACCGGATCAGCCGATCCGCATAAAATACAAACTCCGACTTGCTCGTCCTCTTGTCTCGCATGATCGTCGAAATAGCCATGCGCTGCGGAGTCATAGGAGCGCACACCCAACGAGGAAATCGCCTTTGCAATTCAGATACTCTCTCTGCCATCTCTCTCAAGGCAGCTTGATACCCACACACCTCCTCCGCGGACCCATTCTCGCCCACGGTTCCCACCTTTGCAACCACCTGTTCGACGAAGCTGCCGTTTTCGTCACCTGCTATGCCAAATAATAGGCCCAGGACCGGGAAGAGGAAAGAAGTGCTACCGGAAGGGAGGAAGTGTTGCCGGGAGGGGAAGCGTGTGCCGAAAGGGGCAAACGTGTGCCGAAAGGGGCAAACGTGTGCCGGAAGGGGGAAGCGTGTGCCGGGAGGGCAAACGTGTGCCGGAAGGGGGAAAGCGTGTGCCGGAAGGGGGAGAGCGTGTGCCGGATTCCGTACCGGATGGGGCGATTCTGGGCTTCTTGAGGCTGCCGGCTGTCGCAGCATGATTGGCTTGGTTGTCAGTCACATCAGTCACATCCCAGCTCGGCATGGCGCGTACGATCTTTAGGTGAGAGTTTTTGTGGTTGGAGTTAAGTGGCCGGAGTTTTGTGGTCGGAGTTTAGCGGTTAGAGTTGAGTTAGTGGTTGGTGATAGCGAAAAAGCTTTTAAATATCGGAGGGGAGTACTTCGATTTGGGTGTTGTAGTACGTCTCGATATACTTCAAATGGTCAACATCGTTAGGTACGACGAAGTTGATGGCAACACCCTTCTTCCCGAAACGTCCTGAGCGTCCGATTCTGTGGATGTAGTTTTCGACGGAGGCAGGGAGGTCGTAGTTGACGACGAGTGACACCTGCTGGACATCGATACCACGGGCCAGAAGGTCGGTGGTGATAAGGACACGGCTGGAACCGGAACGGAATTCCTTCATAATAAGCTCGCGTTCGCCCTGCGGCATTTCACCATGGATGCGGGAGACGGTATGTTGGTCATCAATCATGCGGACGGCGAGGTCATCGGCCTTCCTGCGGGAATTGACGTAGATGATGCAGGCTTGGATCTCAATGGTTTCGTAAAGGTCCGTAAGGCAGCTGTATTTCTGTTCCTCAGAATCGATGAGTACATAGAACTGACGGATACCTTCGAGAGTAAGCTCGTCCTTCTTGACAAGGATTCGCTTGGGGTCCCTCATGAAGCAGTTGGTGAGTTCCAGGATCTCGAGTGGCATAGTGGCCGAGAAGAGAGCGATTTGGACTTCCTCAGGGAGGACCTTGAAGATGTCGTAAATCTGAGACTTGAAACCGCGACTGAGCATCTCATCAGCCTCATCCAAGATGAAAAGAATCAGGTGTGCCACCTCCAAGCACTTTCGCTCAATCATGTCCTGTACACGACCAGGCGTACCTACCACAATGTGTACACCCTCCTTCAAACGGCTCATATCCTCACGGACATCAGTACCGCCCACACAGGCGTGACAACGGACCTTCATGTAGTCACCCAGCGTAACCACCACCTTCTGAATCTGCTGCGCCAACTCACGGGTCGGTGCCAGGATCAGAGCCTGGGTCACGGCTCGGTCCACGTCAATACGCTCGAGCGCACCAATCGCGAAAGTAGCCGTCTTGCCCGTACCCGACTGCGCCTGCCCGATGGTGTCGTGGCCGTCAATAACGGGCTTGATGCCGCGCTGCTGGATGGCCGACGGCTTCTCGAAGCCGTACGAGTAAATACCGCGCAGCAACGGCTTCTTCAAGTTGAGCGCCTCGAACGTCTTCGCCACGTGCGTCCAGTTGGACTCCATCTCCTGCTCCTGCTGCTGCTGCTCGGCAGACTGCTCTGCGGCGGGCTGTGCCTCTGTAGTGTCTGCCATTGATTTCAAAAAAAAAACCCTGATGTTTTAATCGGCCCGTTGAACGCAAATTCCGGGTCCAACACCCAAGCAACCGGCTCCGTCCGTTTCCGCCCCAACGTTTCCCCAACCAACCCCCCGCTCGTTCCCGTGCTTGAGACAACTCGCGCGCTAGCAGGCGCCGTCTTCAACTCCTGCCAAACACTTTTTTGAAAACAACCCGACCCTACCGAATTTATCATCCCCGCCGCCGCCCGCAACGCCGCGATCCTTGCCGGGTTCGGCAACACGATTGATGAAGACTCCCCGGCCACCAAGGCCATGCCCGAGCTCGGGTACTCAGCCAGAACCTTTTCAGCCGCCTCTGCTCCTTCGTGACGCACTGAAAACAGGAACAATTGCTGAGAACCGCCGGGAATAATTACTGAGCGCGTCAGCCCGCCGGCCGTACTCCTTAGACCAGTCTGCGACAGCGAGCTTCACTAAAACAAGCCATTTCATCCCCGCGCACACGTGTGCGCACGCGCGCGCGCGCCGAATCATGGTGGCATAAAGCGACGCATCGAAATCTACGACATCTTTCGACGTACCATGCCTTTCGGCATACGGCTCTCTTGACCCAAACGTCCCCCTCGACTTGGACGCATCTCAATAGACGACGTCTTCTTCTGTATACACATTGGAAAGCCCGGTATGGATCATCTGTTTGCCGATAGCGCCAATCCACGCCTCCTTTTCAGCCACCGATGCCCCGACCAGAAGGAACACCCGCTCGGGTGTGTCTACTCTGAATGCGTGCTTGTAGGTTAATCCCTCCACACTTTTTACCTGAGAGGGGCGTGTTGGATGAGACAAAGCAATACAGGGAACAATTTAACGAGCTGGCCTTACACAGGTGCAAGTGGCTGGGTGGGTAAGTGTTTGTCCTTACAGTACTGCATTGAGACAGCGGCAAAGACTCAGTGGGCTGGTTGGATATGACGGCTGCAGGATTCTTATAGCTATCTATACTCTTGTCCGTGAGGACGATCCATCGCCTTCTCCAGTCCTGTATATAGCGGGATTGCTTGAGCAGCCAGCCCTGTTTTATAATATTCGATGCGGAGTCCTCCAAAGAGGCAGTGTGGTCAGACATTCAAAAATTAGAAGATTATATCGGCATCTTTGTCCTCAAAGATGGTCGGAGGAGCGGTGGCATTGCCCTCGGCATTGCGTTTGGCTTCCTCTGCAGCTATGCGGTCCTTCTTCTTCTGTTGAATCTTCTTCAGTCTGAAGAATTCTTCCCTCTCCATTTCATCCAACTCCTTGACGATGTAATTTATGTTATGATCCAGTTGTGGCACGACCACATTCGCCAAGGCGTTGACACGCCTGTTGGTCATCTTAATCTCTTCGTCAAGAGTGAAAAAGGCAGTCTGCGTAGAAGCCAACTTCACCAATAAGTCCAGAGCTTTCACAAAACGCTCTCGAGCAGACTGCAGAACCTGATAGCCTCTTGCAATACCCATATTACCGACAACTACGTAAAGAAAAGAGTATCTGCGGCAATGGTCGAAGCACACTTACTGTCAGAATGCGTGTCAGCCTTCATTTCGAACTTGGGTAGACGGACACCAGCCACGTTGTCTGTGCTGACGTTGATGGTGACGGCCGGCTGTTTGACGTTCTGCACAACAGACTGTTGCCAGTTACTGCCAGAGTCGGTAGCGTAGTTTACCTTTGCCAGAGCAAATGCCGCGTCTCTGAGCTCCTCGCCCATAGCCTGCTTCGTAGACACGATCTCCTTGAGCATACCTGAAAGAGCAACGTGTACCCCGATATGTATACCCCTTCCTAATGTTGAGGCTAAGGTTGGCCCAAGATGGGAGGGAATCCAAGATTGAAATCCAAGATTGAAACCAAAAATTGGAACCCAAGATTGGGGAAACCCAGGGTTGGGTTGCACCTCATCCACGGCCACCTGTGGACGGTCTGGGAAGCGCCTAAAGGCTAGCACACTAGCAGATCCCGTGGCAATGGTCTGGCTGGTGAGCAGGTTGTGTGTGGTGGCGTTCGTTTTTACCTCTGAAACGGCCGGTAAGGGCGTCAGATTTCTTCTTGAGCAAAGAGTGGCCTTGCTGCGCACCCTTCTTCTTGCCTTTGTAGGCTTGAAGCATCCTACAGGGCGGGGTGGGCGAGATCTAGTCGGTGTGGTTCTTACATGCGTGATGGTACAGGGTTCACAGCAGACATGTTGAAGCTTTAATAATTTTTGAAATGCCATTAGCAGAGGAGGAAGTGAAGAGTGTGAGTATCGCTGAAGGGGAGACAGGGTCAAAGCCGGAGGCTCCCTTTGAGACTAAGTCGGTGGTGGCCGTTGGTGAACAGGAGGACGACGGTTGCCAAACGATAGAGGAAATTATAGAAGAAGCAAAAGGTGTGCTCCAGGCTGAGCCGCTGGAGACGGCCCTGGCTGCCGATATGTTGTTAATGTTAGATGAAAAGGTGTCCCCGAGCATTACCAAGGAACTCTTGAGTTCAACTAAGATAGGTCAAATAGTTAACAAGTTAAAGTCAGCTGAGTCGCCTGATGTATCTACGCGCGCAAAGATGATAATTGAAAAGTGGAAAATGATCATCAAAGCGCCCTCAACCACCAGTGCTGGTGAGGGGCAGACAGCTGCTGAACAGCAGACTGCCCAGCAGTCTGAATCGAGTGCAAGGAAAAGACCTCTGCCTCAGGCTTCGGCGGCGGCCGACAGCTTTGAACCTGCTGTGCACCCTCTTACGCACGACTCAGTCTATGAAGGGAAGATGACAAAGCAGGATAAGAGGAACCGGTTTAGGTCAATTCTATTCAAATCGTTCGTGGAAGGCTTCGCACAAGACCAAATACACATGGTGGATAAGGTACAACTAGATAATCTTATTGCGGAAGTGGAAACAGCTCTTTGGGATTACCACGTCACCAAAAAGAATAACCAAAATGATTACACTTCACAATTACGGTCGATCAAGTAGGCAACCTTCTGGCAGACACTTCTGTCGCCCACACACACTTATGTGTTTGCACACACACTTACACAAACCGTGTGTCCATTCAGGTCCAACTTGGCTGACAAGAAGAATCCGGAGTTCAATAGTGCGTTGTACATGGGGGGAATTAGTGTAGAGGATTTGCCTACAATGTCTAGTGTCGAAATGGCAAGTGATGCGAAGAAGCAAGAACGAAAAAAAGCCCAAAAAGACGCGCTCGAAGCGTGTCAGTCCGATTGGGATTTGCGAAATGTGAAGCGGGCCAAAGGTCAGTTCCCCTGCGGCAAGTGCAAATCCGATAATACAACATATGTCCAGATGCAGACACGATCGTCTGATGAGCCCATGACCACCTACGTGAGTTGCCAAAATTGTGGCAACAGGTGGAAATTCTAAACCCGACTTTTTTCTTACAATGTTCTCAATTATTAGTTTCAACGTCAATGGATTAAGACGCTGTATCGCGAAGTACGATTCTGGGAGGCCGAAACTCGGGAGGTCAAGACTCGGGTGGACCGAACGTTGGACGGGGAGTGGGTGTTGGAGGGGGAGTGGGTGTTGGAGGAGGGGTGGAGTTAGCTAGTATGGCTGTAGGCGTGGGGCAAGCACAGTAGAAGACTTTCTCGAAGATCTTGTTCAAGAGATTAATGTTACAGAACCGGCACTTGTCTGTCTGCAGGAAACAAAATTAACTCAGAAAGCGTATATAACGTAAGTGCGGTAATACCGAACCCCGAAGGCGGGGCGGCACATGCCAGGCCCCTTAGGCGGTAATAAAGGATCCGATTTGTCCTGTAGTGCTGAAGACTATGAGACTTACTCCGCGGTGGCAGGTTACGGTCACGACGTCCCTAAGAATCCGTATTCTGGTGTTACAACATACTACAGGAGAAAGCTGCGGGGTAAGGAACAATTCTGGAGTCCTGTGAAGAAGAAATATGTCGGATGCAGCTGGGCTGTACAAATGATTATAGATAGAGTAAGCTCTCTCGCATTGTGCAAACCCCTTTGTAGTTAGATTTGGGAGAGGCTTTCCCCACGTCCATCGGAGTACTCACTGCGGATGATCTGCAACAAAAAATCCTCCCCATAAGCAGAAAGTAAGATATTTGAATGGCGGCGGTATTAGACGCAGACGTAATTGCAGTGTACTGGACGTCGAAGGACGCTGTATTACTATAATATTAAATGGAACGGAGAAGAGCCGCCGGACTCCGAATGGTAATGGCGAGAATCCCAATGTCTTTGGTCACAGTAACGACGATGTTGACTCTGCTGTGGTGAGTGGAAATGGTATACATCCACATGAGAGCAGACAACACGACAGCAGATCACATGACAGCAGACCACAGGACAGCAAGGATGTGGCTATTCTAAATTTATATTGCCTTGCGGCTTCCACTGAGGACCGGCTTGGTAAGAAGTTGTACGCACAAGTAGCCATAGAATGTTTATTGAGCGCTTTGGAACTGCCGACAATTCTGGTCGGAGATCTTAATTGCACGCATCGAGACTACGCGGACTCGGCTTGCCATCACCCGAGCAACGGGTGGATCAACTACCTGGAACAAGAATATAAGCTCAAAGACACCTTTCTTGAGTCTTACAGACGATTCAAAATATCGCCCGAAATTGACATTTCATCTGGACTGAATAAGGGCAATGCTTCACCATCGGATGAACCAAATGGGCATGCAGCAATCCCGACTGGGGGAGTCCCCATAGGGACAATAGGTACCGGGGCCGTGTCGACCGGAGCAATAAGGACGACGGCTGGAGCAGTTAGCAGCTCGATAGAGACCGAAGAGCCCTTAGATATTTATACATGCTGGAATCAGTTAACTGGAGCGCGATTGACTAATGCGGGCAGCCGGATCGATTACATTCTTGCACACGATAGTTTCACTGTAGTCAGGGCTCATGTGCATGGAACCGTGTTGGGATCAGACCATTGTCCGGTCAGTGCGACCTTCCATAAACTTACAGACAAGTCCCAATCTTATTCTGGCAGATCCATCGAAGCGGATAAGCCAACTCACTGCCAGACACGTTTACTTAACTTCTTCAACGTCCCGTCTGCGAAGCGGGCTCGGGCAATCGATGGTGAAATCAGTCCTGATGGTGAAGTAAGTCCTAACGATGACTCCGGACCCGGAGCTGCCGGTCGCCTGGAAGCCGCGGCCGGCCGGGATGGGTCGGTGGCTGCACACACTTCTGGAACCAACATGCCGTCGGACGCCCGGCCTGGTCTAATCGACGACGTTGCCACTTCTGTGGTGGGGAGAGAAACGACTAGCGAGCTTGCTGCAACCCGGAGCTTGGCACCCCCTTTTGACGCTCGAGTGACTCCGAGTACCGACAACAGCGGCGTAGTCACCAGAATTGATGATAGAGCTGTTGCCGACACCGATGCTGTAGGCGACACCGATGCTGTAGGCGAAGACGAAGGTTTAATTAAGGGTTTGATGACTAGGGAAGAACAACTACGCTTGCTTGTTCGGTATCTTTCACTCGAAGAGCAAGCTCGGTTTGTCGAAACAGCACATTTCGCGCCTCGCTGCAAAGTGCACAGACAACCCTGTATCCTTCGACAAGTCAAGAGTCGCAAAAGTGCCAATTTCGGTCGTCTCTTTTGGTGTTGCTGTATGCCCAACGGAACAAACATCAGCACATCTCGCTGCAACTTCTTTGCTTGGTTCAAAAAATAGCCTCTCATTACGTCACAGCAGATCCGCAGATGAAGTAGGAGACTGACCGCATATTTCTCCTTCATCTTCAATACGAGTATACACATCCGACTGCAACAGAAGTGTTCGCACATAGTGTAGTGTGGTGTGCACGAAGGTGTGGAGGGCAGAAGTGCCTTCTATTCTATGCCACTGGGGACGCG
>NW_011645795.1:135322-142715 GCF_000223845.1 Gregarina niphandrodes | reverse complement strand
GGGGGGGAGGGGGTGCCAATCCGCTTCGAATGATCCAGGCTCCAGTGAGTGATCCAGACTGCAGTGATTCGTCCAGGTTCCAATGAGTGGTCCAGGTTCCATTGAATGGTCCAGGCTCCAATGAGTTATGTCCCTTCCCCTAGCGGCCGGGTTGCAGAACCAGGGAGCCAGGCGGCCACGGCTATCTCGGACGCGAGATGGGACAACGACAACAACAAATTGGGTCAGCCGTCGCAACCTCCGTCTCGTGCTAGCGCGGAGGTGTTGACTGACAAAACTGTCCGGACTGTCACCACACCTGGAGTCCTTCCAGGACTCAGGCAGGGGGTAGCACCGCCCAAGGCCGGAATATGGCCGCTCGTGGCCGGGGGTATCACGTGCGCCCACGACGGCAGGGTAGCTATCTCGAAATTATGGTTTGTCGACAGTGTCTCGAGCAATGCTGTTCATTGATTGGTTCATTGGTTGGTGGTTTGGTTCCGGGGTTGGTTCCGGGGCTGGTTCCGGGGTTGGTCCATCTCCGGGGTCAATGTCGAGTTTCAGGTGACTAGGCGAGGTGCACAGGGGCTCGAGTGGGTTAACATGATGTGAGAATTGGTGGTGTTCAAGGTATCCTGAGTGGTCATGTAGGGATTGCCTCGGGTTGCCGGGAGAAGGGCGTTCGGTGCTTCCAGCGTTCAGTAGCCCCTGCAGCTCATAAGAGGCGGACTGGCAGTGTTCGGCGGAAAGGCAGTCTGGATGGGCGTGGAGATCTGAGTGTTCATTTACGATTTCACGGACATCAGATTTAAGAGTAATGGGTTGATCGGAGCAGCCGCGGTGCCGCTTCAGTTCCATGTGCAGCCACAGACAGGCGGGCAAACACACGAACGTGGCTGACGCGAGTATAATCGACGCCGTCCGCGGCCGGTCGAAATAGTTGACCAGATTGGTCGCGAGGACGCCGCCGCCGCCGATGGCTCCGGAAACGCCCACCAGGGTCCCGTAATACTTCTGAGGGAACCTTTCCTGTACAAACGAATACTTGATGGTGTAGGCGTACGACATCGCCATGTTGAAAATCATCACCGATAAGTATTGTATGTTCCCTTTCCCAACAGGAACGAGGTAATAGATCAAGGAATACTGAAGGCAAGCGCGTTAGTATGAACAGGAGGAGGGTATGAACAAGGGGGGGGGGGAGTATGAACCGGGTGGTCGTGTCAACGGGGGAGGGAACGAACCGGGTGGGCGTGTGAAGGAACGTACCATGAGTAAAAGGACACTGATAATGAAAGGTGTCTTCGTGTAGTCAGTGATTCGGCCGATAATGATGGCCCACACGGCCTGGGTGGGCATCGTGTAGCCGAGGAATTCAGAGATAGCCACGCCTAGTTGGCTCCTCAAAATCATTTGCCAGTAGGAGGTCTGGAGCATGAGCACGATGCTGAGTAGGTTCATGACCACGAATGGCAGGGAGCCGAGGTACTTGAGCAGGCGTTTGGCGGAGAAGGGTTCTTGGGTGGCGTCTTGGGCAATGGCTTGGTTTCTATGCCTTTTGAAAGGCAGAAGGGCGAGGTAGGGTATGGAAATGGGGATCCAGATTCCGAGCAAATAGCCCCACCAAAGTTGTTGGAAGGTCCAGCCAGGGTGGTGTTTCCACAGCAGCCACATGACGGGCGGGATGACGGAACTGAGGCATTGACAAGCAATCACGTAAGCGGCAGTGGTCGCCGCCGCACTGGGGAAGTAGTCTTCCAAAGTCAGGGCAGGAAATCCGATCAGATTTATGGCGATGCCTGAGACAGCGAGCGCAGCAGCGTACATGTTGTGCTTCTGTGACGAATACACGAGCATGGTATACGCCAGGAATCCGATTGTGCTCCCCAAGAATGCACACACTCTAGGGCCCACCCAGTCCAGCGCAACTCCCGCAACCACGCCCCCTGCCAGCTCAATACCTGAGGCGATCGGTAACAGCGAATTCACTGCCTTCTCCTGCACCGCACATGTGTACAAACCCGGCAACTCCGCGTTCTCCTCCACACCGTCCGTACACCTCCAGGCAAACGCCCCACCCTTGAGCAAGATCAACGAAAACTGCTGCCACCCTGCAAACAGGCAGGAGGTCAACGTCACCGCCAACCCGTAGACAACCACCCGCAACCAACGGTCGCACTGCCGCGACATCACACACTGTCGCCGATCCTTCTGGTCAATCAAAGCATCGGTGATAGCTTCATCCACCTACGCAACAATGTGTAGTACCCACCCACACGCACAAGGACCCAAGGGATGGGAACGCCCAAAGGATGGGAACGCCCAAAGGATGGGAACGCCCAAGAAGTGTGAAGACTCAAGGGGTGGGAACGCCCAGGAGGCGCGCGGGCCAATGTCACCCAGGGGGGCTGGAACCCAGCGGGGGCAGAATCCCCAACTCGGTGGATAAAGCACTATCGTGGTGAGCTATTACCCCTCTGTCGTCAGACATGAATGGTTTTTGGTCGGTCCAAAATGGACGTAATTAGCGGATGGAGTTTTCCTCAAGCTGCACCCTTAGAGCTCGGCTTGTTCCGCAGGTTCCACGCTACATGTACGAACGGCCAATCGATCTACGTGTTTGGAGGGGAAACTAAGGTCACCAATACAGATGGAACGAGAGGGCCAGTCAAAAGGTTGCTGAACGACTTGTTAATGTACAGCCCAGGTAAAGTATACACCTTTTCCTGTGACCGAGTTTTACCAGAAGGTTACTCAACACAAACGCACGCTGTAATCCCATCAAAACCGACCACGTGGTGGAAAAGCCATGTGGTCGAAAAGACCGTGTGGTGGTAAGCCTGTTGTGTATGTAGATGAGGATGTGTGGACGGTGCTAAATGACGGGTCGGAAGAGGCTCCTTCTCGGCGCAAGGGAGTTCCTTTAGTGTACAGTGCGCAGGACCAGAGTCTGTACTTGTTCGGGGGTGCTGGTCCGGGATTGAACTTTAACGACCTATGGAAGTTTGACTTAATCGAGCGTCGATGGTACAACGAATCGACGAAGTGCATGGACGCCTGGAGTGGTCACCACAGTGGGGAAGACGTTCCGTATCCGGTGCCGCGAGCGTACCACGTGCTGCAGATATTCAACTCGAAGCTGGTGGTGTACGGCGGGTACGGCGTAAATGACGACTCGGAAATGTATTGGGAATATGACCTCCGGACTCACCAATGGAAGAATGTTATATTTAGGGACGCCAACCCGGGCCTGAGGTTCGGACTGGCGGCCTGCATCCACAACGAGAGTCTATACATTTGCACAGGCCAGCTGCAAAGTCGACTGGTCTCCAGCACGCTGTGGCGACTGGACCTGCGCTCCAAGACCTGGCAGCAGGTAGTGGCCACCGGGGCGCCGCCTACGCCGCGAACCTACGCTGCTCACACGCTCCTTCGGCCCCACGGACGCTGGCTCATCCACGGCGGCTCCTCCTCCGACACAGTCTTCAACGACACCTACGAACTAGACCTAAACACCTTCCACTGGCACCCCTCCCTCATCCTCTGCACTCCACCGACTCTAGAGGGGCACACCCTCGACGCCTTGCAGACCCAGTGGGAGTCCACTTGTCTCTTCCTCCTCGGCGGTGCAACCAGTGGACCCATTGTACCCTCAGGCCCCATCGCCAGATGCGACCTCTTCCTACGCGGCCTCTCCTCTCAACTCAAAGTGGAAGATTTCTGCATCAGGCTTCCCATCGTCGCCGATATGCTCTGGGATCTCCATCGATCCAGGATAGCCGCGCAGGAAAAGTAAAAACACCATTTCCAAACAAACACATTTCCGCCACTCACCACCTGGACCAATCACCACCGGACCGCAGCGCAGCATTTCGAACAGTCTCCAGCGATGACCTATCATGTCCTTAGATTGAACAACCTAAATGCCCATGCCTCTGAGATGGAAGAAGAGAATGGCCGACTCCGACAGCAGCTGCTATCAAAAGGCAGTCTGAACCTCCTGCGGCAGTCTCTGGAGACGGCACTCAAATCGCTGGAAAGGCTCACTGGGCGCCGTGTGGGAAGGTATGGAGCCGATGTCGTAGACGACCATACTTTAGTAGACTACATCACTCAGTTATCCGCTGCAATTATGCACGCTGCTTCAGAACTCGAGCGACGGCCCCAAAACACTGGGTCTCGACGAATAATGGAAAACGCAGGATCATTAAGCCAAAAAGGTTCACGGTCCTCCAATCAGATCACCTCTCAGGAGAACCGGCATCCGACTCCAGCGTCTGTCGAACTGGGTAGCGACGACGCCAGGTCTAGAAGGTCAGCTGCTTCGTGTGGACCAGGGTTTCACCCAATCGGTCTGAGCGCCACCGGGCTGAGCGCAAAGGGCTTCGAGAATCGTCCAAGGAGCATCACTCGCGCCGTACTATGTGGTACGGGCATGCTTAAGCTGATGCCAAAAAATCAAGCTCCAATCACGGCAGATGCGAGCACCAGAGCGGACTCTTAGAAATGTATTATAATCAGAGAGATAACCCTTAATACCTCCTCTGATACACATACCAGCGGTCGTTGAGCAGACATGCAGGTCTAAGGTGCCGGGATCCCGATTTCCAGGCTCTCGCCGACACTTTCAGGGGGCGCGCGCCATTGGTTCTGCCAAGCCAATGCTTCATCCAAGGAATTAGAGCGCGCAAGCCTTGTCTATAGTTGATCATGATATTTGGATCCTTAGACTCGGCGTTGTATATTTCACATAGTTTATGTTGCGCACACGTGTGTGCGCGCAAATAGATTAACGATCTGAAGTTCTCAAGAGCATTTCCAGGCCCTCGGAAACGGTTTGGTGGCTTCTGTTGAAGCCCAATTGACAGCAAGAGTTCTGGTTTGAACAAACGGTTGTGGACAGCAACTGTGCAGCCGGTGGCCCAATGAGTGAGAAAAGACCCTGTACAGCGTTGCAAGGTATACCGACGAAGTGTCGTATGAGAAATCGCACTTGAACGCTGACACATTCAATCAGTATGTTCACGAATTGGACGCGTTATGCGAAGTTCGGCAATGATGTGGATAGAACTCCTCCAACTCCAAGAAGGAATTTGGCATGTGCGAGTCCCTCGACCGCTCGCCGGTCATCAACCTTAAATTACGCTGAATCCATTATTTTGAATAAACCAAAGGGGCGGCGACTTGGTGATGGCGTGAAATTGAGTGGGACGAATGAATATGACGAAACGATCCGCAGACTCTCCTGGGACGCTGCGGAAAGCTTACTGGCGGCTGGTCCTATGTCGGCGGACTTGACCAGAGTGCCGCCTCGGCCCAGGATCCGCGGGCCGGCGACGTCGGCCGTGCCCGCGTACCAGCTGCTTCTGCCGCAGCGTTCCACACCGATGGATCAGCAGGAAGATTCCATTCACTTTCCGAATGAGGAGGAGGCACCGCCATACCCGACATGGACGATGTCGGTGGGGATCCCGCAGCCCCGCCGAGGGATGCCCGATCGGAAGAAGTCCGAGTTCGTCTCGAGCCTGATTCGGCAGCCCGAGATGCCCGCCCGCCGACGGTATTCGGACTACGAAGGACAGCGCGCAGACGGGATGCTGAACGTGCCGGCGATTATGGTGGACCCGTATTCGTCCTCCGCACGCGAGTTCATTGCCAGTCGCCAGTTGCTCTTCCTCACGCGGAGGCGGCTGCGGTCGGCGACGCACGAGCCGCACGTCTGGATCGTGAATTACTATGGCCGCGCAGCGGCCAAGGCGATCCACTCGAAAATCGTGCCCGGGGCGTCGGTGGCGTTGGCGGACACGGCGCTGTTGGCGCACCAGCACGCGCCTTCGCTTCCGACCAAACTAACGCGGCTATTGGGGTATTTGGAGGTGAATGATAACATGCCGGTGGTGGAGCGGGCGAAGTTGCGTTTTGCGCGGCTTATTGGTCGTGGCGGCACATCAGCGGTCTACTCGGGTGGGTTGGAGGTGGGTGCGGAGACGGCTTTGCCGGTGGTCGCGAAGATTTTGAACCCGAAGCATTGGAAATGTGCTTTGGCGGAGCTGGTGGCGTCGGCGGCCACTTGCCACCGTATGACGGAGGGCGCCTGGATCGTGACGGACCGTGCGCGGCGGTCGCGAGGCGAGTCGTCGCCGACGAGCGCGAGCAGCCACTCGGGCGGGGGCGGTTTGGACGAGAACTGTCCTTTTGTGCAGGGTGGGGTTTGGTTGATGCCGACGGAATTGCACCTGTTTTGGGATGCGGACAGCCCGCAGCCGGGTCTGGCGGGGACGGCGGAGGGTTGGCGTGGTGAGTTAAAGAAGCGCTACGACCAGCCGAAGTTCGCGACGACCGAGTTGCCAGCGCTTTGTTGCCTGATGCTGCGCAACTCGGAGGACGGTGTGCCGCTGCTGACTTGGCTGAACACGGTCTATGTGAAGCGGCGCTGCAAGCCTTCGCACGAGATGTGCGTGTACTTCGCGTACACGGTGATCACGCTCGTGCGCCAACTGCACTCCTGCGGACTGGTGCACGGCGATATCAAGCCGGACAACTTCGTGTTGCTCTCGTCGGCGGCGCCTTTTTCGGGCAAGCGCATCTTCGGCGACGTGCAAATCCCGCACCCGTTGCTGGGCGACGCGCTTGTGTGCCCGGTCACGGTTGCAGGCATCGATTTCGGTCGCTCGCTCGACGTGAAGGAGGCGCTGCGCGACGTCGTCTTTGTCGGCGACACGCAGGTCTCCGACTTCCGCTGCCCCTCCATGCTCGAGAGCCTCAGCTGGGAAACACAAATCGACTTGACTGGACTCGCCGTCACCATTTTCACTATGGTCAGCCTCAAGTACCCCAAGATCCGCAAAAAGAAACTCGACGCCGCCGCACCCGCTCCACTCAGCGTCGGCGACGCGCGCGGCAAAGTCAGCCACTCCTATTGGTTCGGTTCGCGCGTCCGTGGAGACCTCAAACAAAACGAGTTCTGGCTCGGTGTCCTCGACCGCCTCATCAACTTCGATCCTTTCCACACCTCCGACGGACACACGCTCCTCGACTCTTGCCTCCTCCTCCGCCAACTCGAAAAGGAACTCCTTGGCCTCTTCGAAAACCACCGCCTGGACATCGGCGCCAGCTACGACGTGCTCTACGCCGAACTCCAGGACATGAAAGACTTCATCGTCGACTACCAAAAACGCGGCGGAACCTCGGCCGTCATGATCTAGTCACTCGCCGCAACGGACTGGGCGGAACGGTCTTGGGTGGAACGGGCTAGGGCGGAACGGACGGACTAGGCGGATCGGACAGGGCCGGAAGGAGGGATTTGCTTGCCCCGTCTTCTTGTCGCCCCACTAGATGTCCGACTAGTTGTCGTCCAGATCGATGAAGGCTTCTTTGAGAAGCTACAAAACATGACCAGGTGAGCGCAGGGGGG
>NW_011645795.1:114898-135037 GCF_000223845.1 Gregarina niphandrodes | reverse complement strand
TCGATTAGTTCCAGTCTGAATTCAGTTACGTCCGAGTCCACGAGAGCATCTTTAGTCACCACGCAGGTCACTTTGAGCTGCACCTATAATAAAGACGTACATTAGCGGAGTGGGAGCCCGCAGACACGTGCGCAGACATAGCTCTTCGAGCGCACGCACATAGAGCTAGGTGAGAATTAGAAGGGCGTACCTGCTCAAGGGCGCTTTGAATAACGCCACACACGTATGCGTTATAATTAAGTCCAGCCAGCGCTGGCGGGATTTCGACGAAGTCAGTGATCGGATTCACGGGGAGAGTGATGAAGCAGACGCTGTCGCTGGCTTGCCTGACCTCTGCAGCGACGCCGAGGTATACCTTGAATGCCACTTTTGCGATGATTTCACAGGTGTCTTTGAAACTTTGACAAACCGAGAGGGAGGACCTTGAGACAAAATCTTCGACGAGTCGAATTCCGGTGTCGTGGCCCCTGCAGGGAAGCACGTTTGGTGAGGTGTCTGGGTCGGTGAAAACGTACAGCCGTTCCAATTCTGCGTTGGCGGTGTCTACGTTCTCCACGTCCCGGACCACCTGCGTGACCAGGCTGCCGTACATGAGGATTAGGAGATCACTGTTGCCTTTGTCTTGCGAGTTAAGGATCGCTTCGGCTTGCTTGGCATAGTTGACGGCCATCAAAAAGAGTTTTTGAAATGCTGGAGCCCAATAGCCTCTTTGATATTCTCTTCGGCGAGAATGAGGTGATACGGGGCGTGCGAGAGCCTCGCATTCTTGGACGCTGAGTCGATTTGGCTGTGCAGCGCCGCACAAACTCTGTTTAGTGTGTCCGTCATTTGGCGGATTTGATCAGTCAAGGCGGTGGCATCAGTCTACGTGGCATGAGGTCAGTGCTAGGGCCAGTGTTCGTATTATAGGGTCAGCAGGCTAGCCAGTTCACAATCTACGGCAGTTCACAGCAGCAGGATTAGCAGTATGTGAGGGAAGGGTAAGTGAGCGTACGTCTTCGCCTTCGATGAGTGCTTGGTTGTCGTCTAGTTCCGTAATGTTGGTGAGTATTTCTGCGGTGTTAAGTAGAACCGATTCCAGCCCTTGAGCGATTTCTTCTACGAAAGCTTCCCGTTTGTCCATGAGCTAAAACTATCTATCTATCTTTCTTTTTTGCAGGGGCCTTCTTCACAGCCTTTGCAGGTTTGGGAGCCCCGACTTTTCGGGTGGCCTTTTTCTCGTCTGCGGGCGGGGCGTTGCTTCTCTTCGCGGCAGGTGCGGCCGGTGCGGCGCGCTTGCCGTCGCGGCCAGCCGGCTCTTGCGACTTGGTAGAGCCTCCGCGGGCGGCGGCTGCTTTGGCTTTGGCCTTGGGTGTGACGCTTTGGCTGCGGCTGGCTCTGCCATTGGGCTTCGTCCTGGTTTTGCCAGCTGTCTGCTCCGTGGGCGCCTCAGTCTCCGATTGCTGTTCCTCGGTGGCCATCGCCTCGTCCCGAGCAGCTTTTATGGGGCCAGCTTTCGTGGAGGGAGCATCTACTGCGGACGGGGCAACGCTAGCATTGGCTGAGCTGTTGGTGGCTATCACGCGCCTTGCCGGCTTCTTTTCGGTGTCGGCTTCCTCAACGGTCTTATCCGCGGCCTTGTCCACGGTCTTGCTGAGCGACTTGCGCCGGCCTTTGGGCGCAGGCGAGTCTTCAACTTCGGAGGTGGAGAGCGCTTTCGCGACTCGTTCGTCCTCCGTGGCCTTGGTCGCCTGCTTCCGCGTTCGCTTCAAGATGGGTCTGTTCTCGTCTGCGGGCTTTTGAAGGTTCCGGGGGGGACTGGGCGGCGATGTCGGGGGCGCTACAGTTGAGTCCTTCGAGCCTGCCTCGCGCCTACTGCGCTTCATCGGCGTGTTGGCCTCAGGCCCCACGTCCTTCCCGTCTCCCCCGAGCTCTTTTTCCAGACACTCGACCACCTCCCCCAAGTAGGACGACCTAACACTCGTAATTCTCCTCTTCGTCACACAACCACCTTCGCCGTCCAACAGCAACCATGACCGCACCGGCTTGCACTTTTCGAACACGCCCAGACCTTGAAGAAGTTCCGGCGACGCCTGTACAATGGGGAAGCTCAGACCCATCTCCTTGTGCCACTCTTCCTACAACCACAAACTCCGTGGGCAGTCGCAGGGGGGCACGGTCAGGAGCCAGGAAGGGTAGGGGGAAGGATGAGGGGCAGTGGTGCAAAGATGGCCGGGGTGTGGTTACAATGGCATTTTGGGATGCAACACACACTCCGACAGGACAGCAGTCTAGCTGCACCAACCGGTCGAACTGTTCATTGGCTTCCCTCAGTTGCTTCGTGCACCCAGGACTCTTGGCCTTTATGGTCACGAGTAGCAGGGCAAATGAGCAGTGTCTCGTTTGAACAATTTGGCTCAAGGGAATCTTCTGGTGCTCGTCATCAGTGCTCACGACCGCCGTCCGAAACATTTTTAACCGACGTTTGTTTCTGGAACCGATCGCAGACGGCAACTGACTGGCAGTCTCAGTTTAAAAATATCAACCTCCGTTGCGCACGGCCCAACCACGGACCTGCGGACCCGCTCTGTGCGAGGGAACAGATCCCTGTCGTGCGGGGAGGGGTTTATGAGCCAGGTCTGTACAGGGCAATGGGGAAAACTTGGTTGCTCAAGAACCGCACAACCACAGAATAAATCCTTCAGCCGACGCAAAATGCTGGCACTGAGCCGCCGCTTCATGTATGGCAGATGCACAGAAATTGTCTTTGCCAACAGTCCTCAACGAGGATTTCAGGAAAGCCTTAGAGCCTTCGAACCGCGTATCTTGCGACGAAGCTGAGTCCATTGTGTTCACAGCACTCAGAGCTAGCAACCGGTACAGCAACCGAAACGCAGAACTGAAAAGATATGGATGCTCCCAATTTCACCCGCCCATGCCTGTATGACGAACTCGCCGGAGTGGAGTGGTAGGGAACAAGTGTCGGGAACAGGCGTAGGGAGCAAGTGTCGGGAACAAGCGTAGGGAGTAAGCGTAGGGAACAAGCGTAGGGACCAAGTGTTGGGAACAAGTGTAGCAAGGGCAGGGAATAGAAGGACGTACGTGTCGGTTAGAGGTGCGTTGGCTAGCACGGGTGGCGGTCTCCTTTCCTGGCAGCCAAGGTAGGGGTTGGAGAGGCAGACGGCGGTCATCATGCTCAGCACGAGAATAGAGCTGAGCGTGGCGGGAAGGGCCGGGTGGATTTGCAGTGCGTGTTTCAACACTCCCGAGGAGATGTTGGTGGTTCCCATGGAGGAGCGGACGAGGTTGTCCACGATGCCTTCGTAGATCATGCGGCAAGCACTAAGGCCCAAGTCTCGTTTCACTTGGTGCAGGACCGCGAGGAGACACAGCATGCCGAGCTTGGTCATGGCTGCTCCCCGTCGGACCCAATCGGTGGCGACGAGCTCCAGTTCGTAAACCAGCGAATTAAAGTCCTGCATTTCCAGGGCCAACTTGAGTTGTGTGCATAATTCTGTCTCCTCATTCACATTGACACAAATGATCGAGAATAAAGCGCTGTTCCTCAGAATAGCTAGAAATATGGGGTGTGCCCCACGGTGACGATTTGCCGTCATGTACAACCACATGTCCACCAGCACCACCAATCCCTGCTCTTTAGTCGACAGGTCCACCAACCGCGATCCCAACTCCAAGAGGTCGACCTCGACCAGGGCTGGTGGAGGGCACCCGGCCCATAGGCCGGTTATAGGGATAGGGACTGTGTCCCGGACCATTGCATTGTCGCCGATTGTATTGTCGCTGTCTTGTTCAGCAACTCCTTGGGGACTTTGGGCTATACGGCCTTGGCCTTGGGCGGCCAGGCCGCAAAGAACGAGATAGGCTTCCTCTGGCGACTCGACATCGTGAGCAAGTTTGATGCGAGCGGCTACAGCGCGGTGCATCTCAGGCGGCGGCGGTATGCCTCCCGCGGTAGCGCAGAACCGGCTGCCGCAGACTCCGAAACCCCCGGATTTCAAAAGGTGACAGACGCAGCCCCGGGCAGGAGTGCTGCACACGAACTCCAATACGTCCGCGTTCCGGCCCTGGCTCGTCAACGGACTACCCTCAGGCGCTCGTGTCTCCGAACCAACCTGCTGGCCCGAACCGGTAGGACTGACGACCTGCGGTCCCGACCCAGAGCCCGGCCTTCCACCTTGTGCCACACCTTGTGGGCCAACAAGATCGGAGCTTATTGTCTTGGGTCTGGATAAGTCGGTCTGTGCGCGGGTGCTCTTAGCGATCTGTTGTCGCGTGACGTAGCCAATTTCTTTTTCGGTCATCCAGAGACCGTCGGAGTCGACGGTGGATGGTACGGAGAGCCAGTCAGCTGGGTAGCTGAGTTCCTTGTCCTTCTGTGTGAGCGGACGCACGTTCTGCGAGGAGGAGGCCGCGGCGCCGCATTCGAGTGAAGGGAAAGCGGTCTGGTAGTCTAGCAGCTTCTTATCCTCCGCGTCTGGCGCAATCGTCGCCGGAGCGACCACCCGAGGTACTGACGTCGGATCTACCCGTCGCAATAGGTCCTCGCTACGCTCCTTCCGCGCAGGTAACAACGGCGTCAGGTTTACCGCTCCCGTAATCCCCGGAGGCGGACCCAACAGTAGCTCCTCCTCTGACGATTGTCCTTCCGACGATTCCGCAGACCGCGCAGGTGGCGCCAATGAAGGACCCAGTATCTGCACCCCCGACAACTGCTGCGCTCCGGACAAGTGCTGGACACTTGGCAGATGCTTTCCCGGCATATGCTGGACACCTGGCAGATGTTGCACGCCCGGCAGCTGCTGGCCCGGTAGAGGAACGCCCAGTCCGGGGTCTGGGAAGGGGAGGTGCTGGCGTCCTTCGTTCGACCCATACGCCGGCATGCTCGACCGCAGGGGAGGCGGCGGGACGTGGGCAATGTATGTAGTCCGGTCCTCGCGTCCCATCAAACCCTCGCGCCCCATCAAACCTTCTCGCTCCATCAAGCCTTCGTGTTCCATCAAGCCTTCACGCTCCATCAAGCCTTCATGTGCTAGCAGTCCGTCATGCGGTCCTTCTCGAGCGACGGATCGGGGGTGGGTGAAGAGCGAGGTGTCGTGGAAGCGCGGCGCTTCAGACAGCTGCGCCAAACCGGGTTGGTAGCCGCCTGTGGGGTCGGTCTTGCGCGTGACCAAGTAGGGGTCAAATTCGCGTTCGGGCCAAGCCCGACAGGCGTTCCGCGGGGCCTCCAAAGACGGAGCCTCGAGCGACGAGAGCTCCAGCGACTCACGGTGCTCGGACGGCCTCAAAATCGTCGGAGAAGGCACGTGCCCCGTCTCAGCCAGAAAAGTATCCAGCAACTTCTGGATGTCAAGTGTGCTTGCCATGGCATCTGCGTCCAAGTTCCTCGTGGGCCGGTTCCCGTTCTGGCCACGACCCGGCCGCGGGTCGGAGCCGCCTCCGGAACCTGACCGAGCGTTCAAACTAGGTCGGGCGTCCGAACCAGGACGGGCGTTCAGGCCAGGACGGGGGTCCAAATCGGGCCGGGCGTCCAAAGAGCCTGACTGGAAACTGCCGGGACAGAGCAGGGCGCCGAGAGGGTTTGGGTCGAGTGGCATGCCTTCTTCCATTTGGGCGAGTTTAGCTAGGATGTCGGAGAACTCGGCGCTACTGGACCCTTTTTGCATCCCTTTGTACTTGGCCGGGAAGCCACCGGTGATACCTTTACCGATTCCCCCTGAACCATAGCCTCCTGGACCAGACGCATAGCCCCCTGGACCTGGCCCAGGCCCATAGCCACCTGGCCCCGACCCATAGCCCCCAGGACCGGGTCCTGGCCCATAGCCCCCAAGACCAGGTCCTGGTCCCCCGTAACCCCCTGGCCCTCCGTAACCTCCTGACAAGCTCTTGACCGGACTGTATCCCCCCTTGCCGGCCTTCTTCGGCGCCGGCTGGGCCGCCTTACGCTTAGTTGCGGCCGCCGGGACTTTGCTCTTCGTCGCTTTCTTTCCCCCCTGCTCACTCGGACTCACAGCCGGACGCTTCTCCTGCGACTTATTCGCCGAACCACCCCGAGCCGTGCGCGCCGTCATGTCACCTCCTCCTCGGGCACTCTCGCCACCGCCACCACCGCCGTTCGCACGGGTCTCCGTATTACCGTTTGCGCCGGCCGTCCGCAGACCCTGTTCCGATGAGTCCTTCCTTCGCCGCGAAGGCTTGGCTTTCCTATAGGTTGTTTTCTTGCCTCCTTTCTCCATCTGCTACCACATGCAAGATCAACCGAATATGCGCCCAAAAATTCCTAGCTCCTCCGGCCCGTGATGGTGAAATTCGTGGTGGTTACTGGAGTAAGATCTAGACACACAGACTGTTTCCCCTCGCTTGCCGAGACAGATTAACATCGCCCTCGGTTGAACCTCTCCTCCTGGTCTGGATTGCTTAGTCCCAATCCCCTTGACCTCAATCCTCCCCCCCCCCTCCCTGTACTACTGTGTTTGTCACTAGGGATCCGTGAGCGGATTGGGGAAGGGTACTTTGGCGTCGTCGGTGGGTGTGGTTTTGCGTTCCTGTGGTTACCGCGTAACTGCGGTTAAGATTGACCCGTATCTGAATGTGGATGCGGGGACGATAGCTCCTGGTGAGCATGGAGAGGTGTTTGTCTTGCATGACGGTCACGAAGGGGATCTCGATTTGGGAAACTATGAGCGTGCATTGGATATCAGCCTTACTAAGGATCATAATGTTACCACTGGCAAGATATACCGGAAAATAATACAAGCTGAGAGGAATGGAGATTACTTGGGAGCTACAGTTCAAATGGTACCGCATGTGACGGATGCAATTCAAGAATGGATAAATCGAATATCGCGTGGAAGTGTTGACGGTTTAGAAGGACCACCGGAAGTATGTTTGCTAGAGGTTGGGGGTACAGTCGGTGACATAGAGAGTAGTGTTTATCTAGAGGCGTTGCAGCAGTTCTTCTCTCGATTAGATAGATCAGATTATTGTCTTTGCCATATAGTGTTTATACCCCAAATTGGCTCGGAACAAAAGACCAAGTGTGCGCAGCACTCATTCAAATCACTCAGAGAAGCCGGACTGGCTGCTGATTTCATTCTCGGACGTTCAGAGACCATGCTGGAACCTGGTACGAAAAGGAAACTGTCGGTTTTCGGTGGAATAAAAGAAACCCATGTACTCGGACTTCCTCAAGTGGAATCAGGGTACTACGTTCCTGAGCTCTTGGCCAACCAGAACTTCGCAGCCCTACTCACGCAACGACTTCAACTGCTCACAGAAAATCCCAAGTCCGAACTCACGTTCTACGGTAACATGAAGCCAGTCGACGTATGGCGCGAAATGGGCATAAGACTTCGGCACCTTAAAGGCCAAGAACCTGTTCGAATTGGCTTTGTTGCCAAATATATAGGTAGTAATGACACGTATCTCTCGGTTGTTCGGGCCGTCGAACATAGTGCCACAGAGTGCATGGTCAACGCAAAGCTGGTTTGGATAAAATCAGAACTCTTAGTACTAGATAGCAAGGAGAACGCAAAATATGGGCAAGAGGCAGGGCAAGAGGCACATCCAGAAGACCGGGCGAGGCAAGGGCATAAAGGTGACCAAGCTGATGGTGACCAAGCTGATGGTGACCAAGCTGATGGTGACCAAGCTAGAGACAGTCAGGCTGCACAATATGAAGGTGGTGAGAGTGCGAGGCGGCTCTGCAAGGAGGAATGGGCTAAGCTCAAGTCGTGTGCGGGAGTATTGATTCCCGGCGGTTTTGGTGAGCGAGGAACGGAGGGGATGATAGCCGCATGCCGGTATGCCCGAGAGGCCCGGAAGCCGTACTTGGGAATTTGTTTGGGCATGCAATTGGCCTGTGTGGAGGCGGTGCGAACGTTTCTGCAGCGGCCGCTGGCGAACAGTGAGGAGTTTGGGGCATTGGGTGAGGACCGCGTGGTGATCTTCATGCCCGAGACCGTGAACAAGGTGATGGGAGGGACGATGCGACTTGGGAACAGAATCACGAGGTTCGATACGGGCGACTCGCTGGCAACCAAAATTTACGATGGAGCGGCGAAGGTGGTGGAGCGGCACCGGCATCGGTACGAATTCAACGTGGACTTTTACCACGAGTTGGCCGAGCATGGCTACCACTTCGTGGGTAAGGATGATACTGGTGACCGTCTGGAAGTGTTGGAGATCCCAAACCACCCGTTCTTCCTCGGCGTCCAGTACCACCCAGAGCTCACGTCGAAGCCCGGACGACCCAATCCCTGTTTCCTTGCTTTCGTCTTGGCTTGTGCTGACAAGCTGCAGGCACGGTTCGATAAGTACCACTCCACTCTCCAACCTGGGGCCGAGTTTTTCAACTGAATTTTTTTTCCCCATGGCCCAACATGAATACCGTACCTCACTCCATTTCTGACGATGAAGACGCCGACCGCGCCGCCTCCATCATGGTCTCAAATCTAGTCGAAGAACCCAACCCCCATCTGCACGGCTCCGGCTATAGCGAACAATACAGACTCGGCAGAAACGACCGATCCAGAGACAATCCCGATGAGAGCAAAGCCACCAGCTGCCCTCCCATAAAGGACCGGAAGTTTAGCGAACCAGGACACGACCCGGATCCATCTTGCAACCGGGACCTGGACTTATTAGACCGCGACCTAGACTTTGACCTTGACCTTGACCAAGACCAAGACCTAGACCTTGACCAAGACCAAGACCTAGACCTAGAACCAAGCCGCACAGAGGAAGAAGACCCTGGCATGCAGGACCACGGTATGCAGCACCCCCGTGTCCGGGACCCCCCTATACAAGACCCCAGTGTGCAGGACACCGCACAGGCTACTGACTACGCGGTAGAAGCTGAGGCTGAGGAGGGTGAGCGGCGTGGTAGAGTCGATGGGAGTAGTCGTCCCTCCAGTCCGGCCGGTTCCGACGACGATCGACGAGACGTGGGCCGGAGGAGACCCCGGCGATTCCGGCAGTTGGCCGCGCAGGGTACAGACTTGATGGCTGACCAAAGGAACAGGTTCCGGCGGAAAAGTCCGGAAGGCCCGGCGCCGGTTCAGACCACGTCCGTCCCGTCCGATGACACTTTATCCCCTGGTAAGGACGATGGGGACGGTCGTGACCGAGGTCGTGAGCGAAGTCGTGAGGGAGGTCGTGGGGAGGATGCGGCGTGTGTGTCCCGGTTCATGGCGCCGTCTAGTTTGCTCGATAGCCCTTTGTGGTCTGCGGTGGAGTCCACGTTGCCCAATTTCCGAGACATCGCCATAAGCTCTTGTACCCTGGGCATTAAGACGGGTAGACTGTTCCGATCGGCGAGGCCCTTCGGGGACTACAGTACGCTACACGGCGTGCTGGTAGACGGATTGAAGATCCACACCATCATCGACTTGCGAGATGATAATCTGCTAGCGATCAGAGGCGAAGAAGAGAGTAGACTTCAGGTCTCCCAGCTCTACCTGCTCTCACATGTAACACAGAAGGGGCACACGACCTCCAGGAGCGGTTACCGCACACCACCGTCCCGCTGGCGCAGTCCTAAAAAAAATAACCGACGAGGACTGGCAGATGATGCACGCATGATGGAAGACGTCTATCGAGAAGCGAGCGTCGAAGAATTCGCCTACAAAATCAAAGGCCTTCCGTCGGCGCTCGCGGAAGAGATCATTGACAACCAAGAACTCTACCCTCTATTCGAAACATTCATGCGACCCGAATTGAAACACGCTTTAGTCGTCAACGTACTCGAGTAGGCGCACACACAAGCTAGACACCGACTCACTTCCCTAGCGTAAGGTCACCTCATGTGTTTCACCTTATGCGTCCCATCTGATGCTTTTATAGCGCTCCTGCGGTAAAAAGACGGGTCTTGGAGCACGCGGTGGACAAAGCGAATATCCACTACTTGCCACTGGTGGTGGCGGCTAAAGCGGTGGACAAGATCACGGGCGTGAACAGCCTGGCGCCCTATTACTTTTGCCGGTTCGTGATCTCCACTCACCAGCTGGAGAATACATACTATGAAATGGTGGACAACTGTGGCCAGAACTTCTCCATCGCGCTGAAGATCGTGGCGCTCTCGCAGGGCCCCGTGCTCTTCCACTGCACTCTCGGGAAAGACCGCACCGGCGTGCTCGGCATGCTGCTGCTCCACATCCTCGGCGCCAGCGAACAGGCAATCATCTTTGACTACTCACTCACGGAATGCGCCAGCGAAATGTACCACAACTACGCTAAAAAGTATGCACCCACCGATCTCACGAAAACACCACTCACAGCATTCATCCGACTGCGCACGCAGGTTCATTGTGGACATGAGCGGACTACCTGAGAGCTTCTGCCGCGCAACGGCCGACGTAATGAGACTGACTATCGACTATGTGAAGAGAACGTACGGCTCCATTGACCTGTATTTGGATAGGTTTTCATTCGGCCCTGAGTGGCGAAGCTATCTGAGGAGAAAATATCTAACTAGCTAAACCACCAATTTAGTTTTGCGCCCGCCGGCGTCTCCGTCTTCGGCTGGTAGCGACTGCAACAACGTTCGTACTCTCCGGTGAAGTGACCCCGACAGAGGATTCACAACGATAACACACCGGTTGTTCGTGTAGCACAGTGAGGCGAACAGACATGCATTCTTCGTGGAACTTCTCGCCGCAGCGCATGCACTCAATGAAATGCCGCCGGAGGGCGCGGCTGCATACGCAACACTGACCGTTGCGGGAAGGCGGCCGTCGACGTGTTGCAGGCCGTTCCACCGCGACGTCGCTCTCGTAGTCATCCTCCTGCAAACGGCGCTTCCGGACGCGCTGCAACAGGGGACCTTCCGGAGTAAGGATCTTTATGCCTGAGAAACTCACACGACAAAGCGGGCAGCTCGTGCACTTCTCCGCCCAACTTGTCAAACATTCCACGCAGAATCGGTGTGAGCAACTTGCAGGCATTGCCGACACCTCGTGCCCGCTCATGTCGCACATGCACACCGGGCACTCGACGCCTGTCGTCGGTTCCGCCGCGCACTCACTTCCCGCTTCTCCCTCAGCGCCGTTCCTCCGACGCACATTTTCATTACCACCCTGCGCATCTTCGCCACGCGCATCTTCGTCCCGCGCGTCTTCCTCACCCGTATCCCTGTCCAGCCGATCCTCTGCCCGCTCCTCCTCATCTATTTCGCAACACATGTTCTGTCCGAGGTCATATCCATCCCAAGGACAAATTTCTCCGATCCAGTCAATTCCGATATCCAAGTTTCCGTCCAGGATCCCCTCTAACTCCTCAGCTGCGGCCGTCGTGTGCGTGATTTCATCGAGTTCGTTCAGGATCTCATCACAATCGCGTATGATGGCTCCGTGCATAATTTCGTTTATTCATATCTAGGCTGTTTTTGCGATTTTGGCGCTGTCGAACACGTGTGTGCAGCGAGAAATATCCACCCAAATGCGCGCTACGGGCCAAAATACTCCAGAATACTGCAGAGTACTCAGAATAAGTAGAAGACACTCAATGAGAACCCCGCGAGAACAAAGGGAACGTGGATAATAACGGTCATGTGAGAGTTGGGCGCCTTTCGATGTTTTCCCGCACCGGCTATGAAATCGGATACGACTGAAGCCACAACAGCCACTGTCGGTAATGCGTGGACGACGATACCTGCGGCAACAGCGTTAGAAGACCAGCATTTCAACCCCGCTAAGGTTTTTGTTGGGGGACTAGGTCAATCAATTTCAAGCGAAGTTTTGCGGAGTTATTTCACGTCGAGATTCGGTCAAGTGACTGATTGCGCGATTGTTCACGATAGGGTGACTGGAAGGAGCCGGGGTTTCGGTTTTGTAGTATTCACCTCAGAGGAGAGCGTGGAGGCGTGTGTGGCGGAGCCGCGGCATCAGATTACGGACACCATTAGCGTAAGTCCAGAAGGGGACGTTAAGATTTCAATTGCTGTTAGTGTGAAGTTAGACGAGCCGTTCCGCGTGACGATGTCAGGTGCGAGACTTCGCTACGGTCCAAGGTGTTCGTTAGTGGGCTGAGAGAGGACACGCGGGAAGCGACCTTGAAGCACTATTTCGGCAAGTTCGGTCTTGTGCAAGACGTGTGCATTAAACTGAACCGATCAACGCAGCGCAGCAGAGGTTTCGGCTTTGTTCTATTTCGAGATGCGCAGTCTGCCGAGGCGAGTCTCGGTTCCCATCCCGAATTGGGCCCTCAAGTAAGTTCCGGTTTTACAGGTCCCCCCACCTACCAGTCCCGCATCTAGTCCCTGCCTATTGACCCCCCTACCCGACCGCTTGCGCTCGATTGCCGATGGATGCAACGTTTGATTTAGGTTGAAGCCAAGATAGCAGAACCCAAGAGTTCTCGGAGACTAGCTAGGTACCCCCCAGTCATTGAGCCAAACTGGTACCGACCTCCTGTTCCTGTTAGTCCTCTCGCAGCACCCGACCGAGCGTGCTGTCCGCATCGTTTTTATCGAATGCCGGCCGCCGCAGCCGCCGCTGGGGAAATCCTTTGGCAGCCGAGAACTTTCGCAGGTCCTTACCAACGGTACACACCCTATTAATTTTTTTTTGATGGAAATACAAGTCGATAAAGAAGGCTGCAGAATCGACATCGACGCCACCAAGCAA
Organism: Gregarina niphandrodes; assembly: GCF_000223845.1. Classification (NCBI taxonomy): domain Eukaryota; phylum Apicomplexa; class Conoidasida; order Eugregarinorida; family Gregarinidae; genus Gregarina; species Gregarina niphandrodes. The sequence continues at coordinate 122,417 of NW_011645795.1, read as the reverse complement.
TTCGTCGGATGGCATTACCCGGAACGCGCGCCATCGGAGATTGACTGCCGGCTGCTGTGGTTTCTGCTGCAGGTTGAGCCGTGGGTGAAAGAGAATAAGCACGTTCTGGCGACTATTGGGGCTGACGAGAGTATGATCTACACATAAGAGCAATACTGTTCATCTCTGTTTGACGTTGTTTATGCTTTCTGTTTATTTCAGATATATTGGAAGGCTGTACTTCTATGAAGAATAAGTGGTTCGCATATTTGGTGGTAACTATTTGTAGGTCGTTAGAAGCTACAGCTGAATCGCTATTTAGCGAAGTTCAGGTGCCGTATGTATCGGAGATTCTTCGTAGCCAGTTGTGTTTGAATAAGCATACTTTGGCGCTGACGGAGACTGCCTGGTGTTCTGTTATTCAAGAATTTAGGGAATGGTGCACCCGAAACCACCCATATCCCGAGCCTGAGCAGATTCACATTGTGGAATAAGCCTGGCACTCGCGTGTGTTCATGACATTCGTTTCGGGACGAATACATGTGATGGCTATCTTCGCGAAGTTAAACTTAGCCATGTTAAAGAATGGTTGAACAACTTATGGTCGATGCAAAATCGCACGCCATTAATTTTTAGCTAGTTAGTAGCTAAGCTGCTATGTCAGATGACGTGTGTGTACGTTTCAGACCTAATACTGTCAGCGTGCCATGTAGCTGACAAACCTATCGAAGCTCGTCCTCAAGAGCTTGGAGACCGAATTTATCTGCGATTTAATCTACACCCGATAGAGTTCCTTTGCGAATTAACCTGCCTCTCCACTCGTGAATCAACCGGCTGTCCGACCAACCTGCGAGGGCAACAAGCAACAGCTGGTTCAGTGGCCTGTGAAAAAGGATACCATGTGAAAACGGACATCCAGATCATGCACAGGGTGCCGTTTGCACTGCATGAATGCGATCGAGATGTTGCTGTTGTTCAAATCAAGAGCTGTTTCTTATCATTTTTGCATCATACCAACAAGAACAGCAGGAAAGAACAAAATACGTACACGCTGCAACAAGCACATGCAACAAGCACACGCGCGAACGCGCGTGGTTTCGGGGCTAGAGGTTTGTGTGCACACACGTGTGTGCTTGGCGCTCTGGGTGGACAGAGGTTCGAGGTTGATCCAGAATGTGCTGGACCAAGTTTGTGGAGTTTCAATCGCAAAAAGCTTCAGCAAGCTTACTTGGCGTTGGGTTTGGACGCACAGCCGAAGATGGAAAGGAACTTCTGCACTGGGGCAGCGTTCTTCTCGACATCTTTGACGTACTGTTCGAAGGCCTCCAGTCTTTCCTGTTCGATGGCGGCGGTAGATTCGGCCAATGCCAAACGTTCTTCGGTCAGGCGCAGTTGCTCACGGCGTTTCTGCAGGTCGCGGTAGGCCGCCTTGTAGCCTTGAAGTACGGTGGCCATGTCAGGTTCCTGACTTCTACGGGGGGCAGTAGCTTGCGGGACGTCCTCCACGTCGATGATGTTGTATTTTTCCGTCTCCTCGCGGCTTGCTGCGAAGCCCTCGGGGATGTCGGACTTTTGGTCATCAGCCTTGCCGGGAGTGGGGGCGTCGGTGGGAGTGGGAGCTTCGCTGGGCGTGGGAGCTTCGCCGGGTGAGGGGGCCTCGCTGGGTGAGGGAGCTAAATCTTGTGCGCCAAGTTCTTCGTCCGGTTTCGCCTGTACGACAGGAGCGTTCTTGCTCTCCTGCGCCTGCGGGGTCCTCTTACCGGGGCCCACGTAGATGTTGTCCGACGGCGAGAAAGGCGTGATGGTCACCGGAGTCGGCGGCACCTTCGCCGGCCGGGCGAGGCTACGGGGGCTGGGCTTGCTGGGCGAAGCCGGACTGGGGTTCCAGCTGCTGGCCACGCTGCTGGGACTCGCTGCGCTCGGACTGGGGCTGGCCAAATTGGGACTGGCCAAATTGGGACTGGCCAAATTGGGACTGGCCATGTTCCCCGGGGTGGCCAAGTCCCTGGGGCTGGCGTAGCTGGGTCCGGCAATCTTGTAAGCAGCGGAGGTGCCGGGGCTGGCAGCTGGGCGAGCTAGGTTGCTGCCGCTGGCAATCCCGGGGCTGGTGAAGCCACTAGCCACGCTACTGGGACTGGCCGGACACGCACTCACGCTGCTGGGACTGGGACTGCGGGGACTTGCTGCCGGATTGCCCAAGTAGCTCGGACTGGCGGTGGGACTAGCGTAACTCGCGCCGGCCATCTTGTAGATAGCGCCAGGACTGAAGGGAAGGTTGTCTTCAGTTTTCGATGAGGCTAGGCTGCTCGGGCTCGGAAAGTTCATGTTGTTCGCTCGGGCGCCGCTCTGTCGGGCTCCTCGACGGCTAGGCGCGGTCAAGTGTGCGCTGGGACGGGCGAGTTGAGCCACGTCGGGCTTCCGGGCGCTGGGCACGCCCGGACTGGCGCTGACGCTGCTTGGCGAAGCACTGACGCTGCTTGGCGAAGCACTGACGCTGCTGGGCGAGGCGCTGACGCTGCTAGGCGAGGCGCTGGTAGGGCTCACACTCGTAGCGCTGACGCTGGTAGCGCTGACGCTGGTAGCGCTGGCGCTGCTGGGGCTCGCCAAGTTCCTCAAAGGCGTCTTGCTCTGTCCCGGGGTGATGACCTGGTAGACGGGCATTGGGCTCGCGGCTCTGCTGGAGCTGGCGGCGCTGCTGGGGCTGGGGCTAGCCATGCTGCTGGGGCTCGGGCTAGCCATGCTGCGGGGGCTGGGCTTTACGGACGACGCCAAGTTGGGGCTCTGAAGAGACTCACGTGCCGCCATGCGCAAGTTCGATTCCATGGGCGACTGGAAATGGCCACGAGCGGGCGCACCGGAAGGCGTGATTGGGTCCATTTTGATCGGGTTGGCTCTCGCTCGCACCTGGAGCGCCGTTTTGCTGGGCTCCCGCTCATCGTCTGAGGGCGGGCACGGGATGGCACCCGGCGTCTCGAGCACCTTGGGCGCGAGGGCCTGACCCTGCTTCATTTGCGGCTGTTCTATCGAGCCCTGTTCCAGGGTCACGACCGGGGCGGCAGGCACAACCGGGGCGGCCTGCACGACCGGAATGGCGTTCACGGCGGCGGCAGGTGCTGCCTGGACTGAGACCGGTTGTTTCGCGAGTTTTCGGTGGGGCGCTGCGGAGACAGCGATTTGCTTTGATTGTTGTTGTGCGTGAAGTGCGACTGGCGCCGCTGCGACTGGCACCGCTGCGACTGGTTTTGCGAGTGCCACGACCGGTTGTGCGACCTGTTGTTCGACAGGTTGTACGACGGGTTGTATCACTGGCTGCACAAGCACTTTCGGCTCGGCAGGAGGCAGTTGGATGATTTTGGCTTTTTCCATTTTTGCATGGGTGTCCACGATGGGCTGGTCGACGACCACGGTTTCCACCTGCACAGGTCTCTGGATCACAACCCGTTGGTGAGCGGTTGGGAGACCGTCCAAGTTGATGTTGAACGAGCCAGGGGCGACGCTCCCACCCGTTTTGGCGTTGACCGAAATGCCCGTGATTCTCGTGTTCGGAGCGGGCAGTTTCAGTCGCGCCGCGTACTGTTCCGGAGTCTTCATGTCCAGTGCCGCAGCCAATGATGGTTGCGACTGGCCCTTCAGACTCCGCAAGGCGGCCTTCTCGGCTTGGGCTTGCGCCTTCTTCGCGTGCTTCTCAGCTTTCGCCTGTGCCTTCACAGCTTCCTTCCGATTCTTCGCATGAGACTTCAAAGCCTGCTTAAACGCCTTGCTCTGCGCCTTGTTCGTTTCATGAAAGGCGCTGGCCTGAGCCGTTGCAAAGTCTTGTTGAAGCCTCGCCTGTACCTTAGCCTGTGCTTTCGCAGCTTTAGCTTCTGCTTTGAGCTGCTCCTTGGCCGCTTTCTCAGCCGAATTCTTAGTCAGTCGGAACCACATTTCCTCTTCAAGCCGCAGTTAAATGTGCGATTACACTTTACGCCGACATTCTTAGGGATTTTGCCGACAATAGAACAGCAAACCGACATCAGCAATTTTAACCATAACCGGCACACATGCTCAATCGATCCTTATCAAACTACCCTCCTAAGGCTGCCGCGGACTTACACGGACTCGCTTTAAACCTACAACGAGCTCGGCAACATCTATAAAATGGAACAGAAATTTCGCACTCATTTTTCCACTCGTCAGGTTCGTCCACAAACACGATTACAAACACGATTGCAAACACGATCGCAAATATAGTTGTATAAACGACTCCAAATAGGTAGGTATAAGAAGCATATCTAGAGCAATTCGTATCTAGCGTAGTCGCATAACACAATGGCGCTGATACGTAGGGAAACAGCCTACATAAACAGTTAGTCAATTTTTCAGTTAATCTCGCTTGATATGGTTAAAAATTTTGTTCCTTCATGGGCTTTAAATGCAAATTATGTGCAAGAGAGTATGTGAGGAAGGAAGGTCTTAGGTACCATATGCAACGGAAGCACCCAGTGGTGGACGTGCCTGCAAATTTCGTTTGTGAAATCTGTGGAGTGGCCTGGCGGTGGCAATTTGAGTTGAATAAACATGCGAAATCCGTCCATAAAAAACCCTATGGATGCCACATCCCTGACTTGTTAACTTCCAGAGGGTACCCGGCATGCCGCTTGACTTTCGGTCGACTAAGCCAGCTCTGGTGGCATGCATGCGTCGCCCATAAGAGCGTTTGTGACAAAAGGCTACTTCGCCAAATCATGGCCCGAACCGAAGTGCGGGCCGCCATGCCCGCTGTCTGGTCCCCCTCGCTTGCAGGTACTCCTACGACTGCGGAGAGCCCCGCACTTCCGGAGAGCCCCGCACTTCCGGAGAGCCAGACAATCGCGGAGAGCCCGACAATCGCGGAGAGCCCGACAATGGCGGAGAGCCCGACAGTGGCTGAAAGCCCGACAGTGGCTGAAAGTCCGACAGTGGCTGAAAGTCCGATTGTCTTTACAGTTCCTGAGGATCTCACCTCGGGGAATTCCACTCCCGGGAGGTCTGCAACGCTAGACCGACCACCCTCCCACCAGGCTTTCGACGAACCGTTGGGGTCTGGGGCCGGGACCAAACTAACCCCAGTGGGTCGACCGCCAGTGGTCGAAGACACACCGTTAATCCGCCCGACGGCAACCACTAAGAGGTCGGGAATGAGTTACCTGCCGAGCTTCAACTTGAGTTACCCGGCGTCAGGCAGCCTCTCTGTAGCACTTGACGTTCAGGTCTCGACACCCGAGAGAGCAATGATGACTGGAGTAGGAGACGCTGCTGGTGAAAAAGCTCGTGAAGAAGCAGCTGGAAAGGGTGAAGTAGGAGCAGATGAAGGTGAGGAAGTTTCCTTGAACGAGGAGTCGCCTAAGGCTCCATTGGTAGCAATATCTGCCAGTTTGTTTGACACACTGTCGCAGCACGTGGGGACGAATCATGCAGTGCCGGAAGGAGTAAAACCGGAGCAGGCGATTTGTCCATTTGACGACTGCGAGGAAGTCTTCAACGCTCGCGGCACGTGGCTGGCTCACTTGCAGAAGCACGAGGATCCGCCATTTGGGTGTGAGCAGTGTCTGCGACGGTTTGTCACCTTCAAGAAGTTGGTGGAACACTGGAAAAGCTCCGATACGTGCGAAAGGGCGAAGCTGAAACGTAACCGGCAGCCGACCGATGGTCCTATATATAGCTGCCACATGTGCGACAAGTTGTACAGGCAGCGAGGCAGTCTTAACAGCCACCTACGCTCCACTCACTCGACAGATGCCAAGGTTTTAAAGTGCCCCTATTGCGACTATACCTCGATCTACAAAACCACCATGCAACGGCACGTACTCAGTGAAGAAAGACGCGCGAAAACGAGTGGCACCACCGATCCGGAACTGTGGCAAAGTGTGGAGGTTAGGAAGGAACCCACTGAAGACCCAGAACGGAAACTATTTGAAATGAGACCAACCCGCCCCGCACCAAAATATGCCCAGTTGTTTCAAGAAGAAGAGCTCCCCTCGACGGCTCTCGACTCCCCCCAATTTCCAGATGAGCTTCCTGACACCTCTGCTGCAACTGACGGAAGCCTTGCGATGCAGGCAGAAATTCTGACCGAGAGCACCACGACGGACGCGATGGCGAGCGCAAGTGTCACGTATGGTCGGATGATGGAAGCGAGCATGAAGGAGTCGAGGTGTGACGAAGGAGTCGAGGCACGATGAAGGAGGCACGATGAAGGATGAATCAGGATGGACGGAAATGGCTTGAGTTGTTCCCTTCGGAAATCGATACCTTCGGAAATCGATACCTTCGGAAATCGTTTCCACATTTTTCGGGGTTCCTGGCTAGGGAGCGAGCCAGTCAAGCTTCCGGTCGAACAAGCTGCGCTGCACATTTATTTCCCTAGCCCTAACATGTTGAGAATCCGCAGTAGCGGGGCAGCCTTCCTTTCTACGTCTTTGACGTACTGTTCGAACGCGTCGAGTCTATGGCTTTCCAGTGCCGCGACGGACTCGGCCAGCGCTAGGCGTTCTTCGGTGACCCGCAGTCGTTGTCGCCGGCACTGCATGTCGCGGTAAAGCGACTTGTACCCCTGCAATACAACCCTCGGGTCGGGCTCCGAGGACTTGTCTGCTGGCTCGACATCGCCGGCACCCTGTTCTGTGCCTTCTTTGGCATCTTGATCAGACACGTCTTTTTCTTCGGTCTTCGGGGGCTCCTGCTGTTTGGAGCTGTCTCGATTGTCCTCGAGATGCATTCCTTGTGGCTGCTCCTCGGAGTGCGCCGGCTCAGGAGCCTGCTGTTCGGCGGGAGTCGGCTCGTGATTCGATTCCGAGATGGTTGGCTTGGAGGCTGCAGCTGGAATCTCCTTTGCTTCGCGAAGGTGCCTGGCCCTTCTGTTTTGCGGGGTCCTCCTACTGCGTCGCGTCGCAAGAGACGGTTCCGCGAAGCTTGGTTTTGTGGCTACAGCAGGAGGTTCCCTTGTCTCCCGAAGATGTAAAGTCCGAAGATGAGGAGTCCTGCTGCTTTGGGTCGCCTGGCTTGGAGAGCCTATTAATGGAATGGGTAGGACGGGTATCGTGTTTCGCGAAATCCTGCGGCCTGCCCCACAAGCAGGTTTCGAGAAAGTTGGTTTTGCGGCTGCGGCAGGAGGTTCCCTCGTTTCCCGGAGATGTGGAGTCCGTCTGCTTTGGGTCGCCTGGCATGGAGAGCTTATCAATGGAATGGGTAGGATAGGTATCTCGACGCCGGATGACGTTCTGGTGAACCGGTCAGCGGGACTGCTGAGCCCGGAGGGACTGCTCCGGGCAGGGGGGGTATCCGACTCAGCTCCTTCACACTCGGAAACGGCCAAGCCGGGTGCTGGCACGCCCTGGGCCGCAAGTCGCTCGTCGCTCGCGACACTCGACGCATCCATCTCCTCGTGAAACCGGATCGAGTCCGGACTGCCCGTCCGCGGGGTGCCCGTCCACGGACTGCTCGAACTATCCGAACGCGGACTGTTCGCAGCCCGCGACCTCGCGCTCTCCGGACGAGTGACGACCATCGCCGACTCCGCAAC